>NC_041395.2:91775353-91890353 GCF_900747795.2 Erpetoichthys calabaricus
TTTTTTTAAAGTTTAAACATGGTACTAGAGTTTTACCTTTTACGTTTACTTTAATTATTAAACATACATGGAAAGTGTTTAACCCCATATGCACTAAGGGTTTTTTGAAATTATTGCACCTAAATTACATACACAAAAATAAATGGCTGCTATTTTACTTGCATAATAAAGGAGCTGCACATGGGTGTAGAGTACATATTTTTTAAAAGAAAGTATTTATGTTTAAAGACCTTTGTTTACTCCAATATCAACTAAATAAAACACAAAAGAATTTTGTAATTTAGAGTTTTTTTTTCTACAAAAGACTGGATTACCATACATAACCACAACGTTTTATGATGCACAGTGTTCAAATCCATTTTCTTTTGTGCCTCATTTTGTCAGCTATCATTGCACCAAGTTTAGATGTCATATCCCATAGCACTGCAAAGTCGTACTGTCTGCCACCAGGTGTCCCACTTTTTGGAAGCATCTAGTCTCTTCTACCTAAACCATTGTCTTGTAGTAATATATATTTTTTATGGGAAAAAAATATACATGCACACAAACACACTTTATATCAGTCAGAGGAAACCAGTAAAAAATCTTAGCTATGTACATATAATTATGTACTTATCAAAACCTTTATTTTCAAAATTGTTTTTCATGCCAATCCTTGAAACAGTTTCTGTTTAACCCTACATTTTGTGCAATAGATTGGAGTTTTTGTGCGGCAATTGACACATCTCCTACGTTCTGTTGTAGTTGCCCCAGAGATGTTTGTGTTCATGTATTTATTTTCATTTTTGTTACTTTTTTGAATTTCACATCTGGAATAAAATTAAGTGCATACATATTTTAATACCAGCTTCTTCCAGTGCTGGGCAATGAGGGTAGGGACAGTGCTTTTTCTGGCAGCCCTGGGTACTAGGCAGGAAACAGTCCTGGACAGGGCACCCCTAGAGTTAGTCACACACACACCACACATACACCTAAATCACTGTTTCTCAGCCCCTTTCAAGTTGCAGGTGGCAATTGTGGTGCAGCGGGTCCGCAGCTCTGAAAGAATGGCATTTTTTTAAATAATCCATTTGGCCGTGTCAACCCACGGGGAGTTGATGCGGTAATTGGGGCGAGTCACACCTGCACATAAGGGTGCGATCATTCTCAATTGCTTAATCGGGTTTATGCGGTGCATGATTGAGCCGTAAGAGAAGAGGAAAGATGGAAAATAGAGAGAACGAAAGAGAGGCAGAGAGCGAGAGCAGCATTGGGGGAAAAAAGAGTGGACGAGCCAGCTGACTGAAAGAGAGTGGTCAGCACGGTCATGGGTCCCGTGTTAGAGCGAGTTGGTTCCATCAAGGTGGCATCCTTCCTAAGATCCAAGGGATGACTGTGTTTGTGAGAAGAAAGACTGGAGGACAACCAACCCCGAGCAGTCTGGCAAACTCCGACGGTGGCAGCCAAGACGGGGGTCGGTAGCAAGAGGACCGCGGTGGCTGAAGTCTCTCCAGCTGAGCAATTCTTGGGTGAGCTGGAGAGACAGGGAAGGAGTTGTGTTTGGCTGGTGTGCCCCAATGACTGCTGCAGGTTTTTAGTCTCGTGTTAGTTTGGTTTTAAACACATGAATTTTTACCTTTTTGTGGATTATTTATTGGAACAGTTTGAATCCCTGCACTCTCTCTATAGACACTGTTTTGGTTTTGTCTTTGGTTTGTTTTAATAAAAGCACTGTTGCACTTTTCCACCATCCACTTGCTCTGAGTGTGATTTGTTCCCTTTTGCCAAACTCATACGGTTACATTACCGACTGTGTTGGGTTGAAGAGGCACCCAAAAGGGAAGAGGAAGCATGAAGCGGGACATGCACCATCACAGTAGTCACTGCATGACGAAACACTTGAGACTTGTTCACAGTATAATTCTGTAGTACAAAGTTCAAGATTTGTTGCACACAACCGAACAGTCCAAATGCACTCTTGGCAGAAGCTTACGCATAAAGATGAGTAAAGATCAGCTGTCGCATATGCAATATATTTCCTGTGTTTTACACACAGCTTTAACATGTAGTACAATTGACCAGTCATACACCACTATAGCTCATTGGTAAGGTCAAAAACTCTGCTATCCAATGGTAGCAAGACTTTCATTCTGTGTGGCGCATTATAGGTGGGATCTTTGATAAAAGCAAATTCCCTCAACTGTGACATCTTGATATATATGTGTGACAATTGCATATTTTACTAATGAAAGAGAGCAAATAATGCTGAAACTTATGATTTATTTGAAAGAAGGTACCCTTGCGAAAGTAGAATACCATCATTTCTTTTGACTGAGTTGTGAGTTTATTGAAACCTAAACAAAAAACTTTGAAACATGACAGTGTCCCACTGGGGGTACAGCTCGTACATACTGTAGGTGGTTAACTCTGTGTCATTTGTGTATTGTACATTTCATCAGTGTAATGAGCTTTTTTTTTTTTTTCAAAAAAAGTTGTGAATAAATTATCGTAAAGAGAATACTTTGCTGTGAAAAGCAGCAGCTTTCATTTTAAGCCAGTACAGTAAAAATTGTGGCTTTATCTGCCTAATGAAAATGCATTTTATAAATCTTTTATACTTTGTTCTCTGCTTTAGAAATGTATACTACTGACCCTAATTTAACCTGTTTGGTAATGCTAAATATTATTTTACTTGTTTAGCCCTTAAAGTCTTTTGACTACAGTATATTTTAGGAATTTGGATTATAATGAAAAACTCAGGCTTCTTTATTTCATGAATAACTGGTGTCTGTTTAGTTTTCACAAACCCTAATGGTGAATATTGATTTGTGTCAGTTTTCAATGCTAAGCTGTTATGGCATAGAATCCTTCTAGTTCTAATGTGGTAGAAACGGTAGTAGTAATAGTTAGGTTAGGTTAGGTTTCTTTATTTAGTCATGTTTACACAGGAAAACATGAAATTTGCCTTCACAGTTGCATCTAATAACAGGTAACAGACAGAATGAAATAAAACAGACAAATAGAAATAAGAAAGGTTAAGGTAAGGCAGTTAGATAAAACATATTTATACCAACAAAAAAGGTAACAGGCTATATATAAAAACCAAACAAACTTAAACATTATCTCCGATATTTCTTATTGAAAAGTCGTATGGCACTAGAAGAAAGGAGTTTCTGGAGCGAGGATTTGTGTGGGTTTTCAAAGCAACTATCCTTCCTGATTTACTGAAGTTTAGTTCTACATGTAATGGATGTCTGTCATCAGTTGAGATGATTTCCAGTTTCTTTAGCATTGCCCTCTGACACACACTAGTCAAATCATCTACATCAGCCCCAATAACTTTAGCTGCATACTTCGTAATCTGCTGGAGCTTTTTTGAGTTTTGGTTTGTCAGACTATTAAACCAGGCAATGAAACTGAAAGTGATCACGGACTGGATCATACTACGATAGAAGGACAACATGAGGTCCTTATCTACTTTAAATAGTTTGAGTTTATGGAGGAGAAATAAGCGCTGGTTGCATTTAGAAAATAATTTTTTTGTATTTGTATTCCAGTTAAGATTGTTATCTAGGTAAGTTCCTAAGTATTTATATTCATTCACTATTTCTACCTCCTCTCCCAGAACTACAATAGGTGAACATACAGATTTCTGTCTCTTAAAATCAAATATCATTTCTTTGGTCTTTTTTACATTCAGAGTGAGAGAGTTTTTATTGCACCAGTTTACCATACAGTCCACCTGATTTAGATAGTGGCTTTCATCCTCCCCAGATATGCAGCCTATGATCATGGTGTCATCCGCATACTTAATAATGGAGCAGTGGTCATTGTTCTGTCTCAGGTCACTTGTGTACAGAGTAAACAGTAATGGTGATAAGACGCACCCCTGTGGACTTCCTGTGTTTGAATGAAGAGCTTTTGAAAAAGTGTCCTGAACTTTAACGTCTGTGAACGATTTAAGAGAAAGTTCTGAATCCATAGTATGACAAATGGGTTTACATTCATACTGTTTAATTTCCCAATCAGTATGTGAGGCTGTATAGTATTGAACGCTGAAGAAAAATCCAAAAATAGTGCTCTGACATATGCACCAGGCTGATCAAGAAAGGTATAGATTTGATGTAAGATAACAAGCAGAGCATCTTCCACACTTCTGTTTGCACAATAAGCAAATTGATTGTTGTCTTGAAAAGACTTTGTCTCTGTCATTAAAATGTTTTTGACCAAGTGTTCAAAGCATTTCATTGGAATAGATGTAAGTGCCACTGGTCTGTAATTATTTAAACAGCTTGGCCTAGAAACCTTAGATACAGGGGTTATGATTGATTGTTTCAATAGTATTGTAACGTGTACAGATTACATTGCAATTCTGACTTTACCAACATGCAACACATCAACACTCTCCAGGGCCATAATAGAAGTGTACAAATATTTACAAATTTGGTTGATTCCTTACATACACAAATGTAAAGCCTACCACATATCCAACACCTTTTGTGACCAGCAACAGACACCATCTTTACCAAGGATGACTACTTGCATGGAACACTTGTGATGCTCCAAAACTGAAAATAGCTGCAGATGCAGCCACAGACAAACACACATCCTGTTCTGTTTATATTTCAGTCAAGCTTGTGTGGTACTGTACTAATGCAGAATCGTTCCATGTGTGCTTACTGGCCTTCTCTTTGAGCAATTCTATATCTTGTTGCCTACCACGTACAGTTGACACGCACTTGACTGTGCTGACAAAAAAATCTGGAGGGGTGTAGTTGCAGACCTGCATATCCACAGAGTGACTACTGACTTAATTTACATCATGCAGACCTCCTGTAGCTATATGGACAATCAAGTTAGGACCTTAAGAAGGAAAAAAGTTACTGACAGTGCTTTCTGAAGCACTAGTTGAATTAATACCACCGGTGCACAGCTACAATGTTTATCAGACTATGCCCTGTTAAACACTGACTCCATACAGTTAATTAGTGCTTTGAGGCATCAACACCAAGCCTCATCTTCCAGCAGCTAACAAGATAAAAACCAATGAAAGCTGCCCATTTGCTTGTTCTAGTTTTAGACTATTCTGACTCCTGTCTGCATTTTTAGTCACATTACTTACTGAATTGAAGGTGTTCAAAAGCCATTAAAACTAAACCAAGCATTGTTTACCTGTATCTGTCACTTCATGGAGCTCCGTCTCTCTCTTCAGTGGCTAAAAACTGGAGTTTTGCATCAAATTACCCAAAAAAGATTCACATATGTAGCACATTTGCATATTAACTGTGACATTTTAAATTTTCAATCTGGGGCAACTGCAAATGTAGGACATTCAGTCACTGGAGAAAAGGTCCTGTTTGGTCTACTGTAGAATCCAGTATAATTCATAAAATTTTAGATTATTTGCTTTGTGTTTAATCATTATGAAATGCCTAGAATTTGTTGTGAAATATTGATAATTTCTCATTTTTAGGTTTATAATCAACACAAAAGCATGCATGGATGAAGAGAAGTAACCCAAGTCTGTTTAACACAGGACTGAATCGCTACATTGAACACCATGGATTCTGAGAAGGGCTCAGATACAACATTGGAGTCGGCTGAAACAATGACTGGGTTAGAGGTCAAACTGATTTCACTGGTAATACTGCTACTTGTGACTATGCTATTTGGGTTTGGACCATTCTTCATGATTAGGTTTTCAGGAGTGCTTGGAATTGCACCAGGTGAGTTATATTCTGTATTTAGATGTTTGGTACCTTGCTTAGAGTGCACATCAAATTCCTGATAATTCAGAGCCATACACTTAATTGCCGAGTCTCTTGCTGGTGTAGTGTTTTTGGCTGTTTCTTCCACCAGGTTTAAACTCTAAATCTGTTAAAACTAATGATTAATAAAGTTAAAATTAACAGAACAATAACATATCCTGTAGATTATCTACTGATAAGTACATTTTTCTTAATTTAATTTGCTCATTTAATTTTTTATTTATTTTGTATCTAATTCAGTACCTTATTTAACGGTGTTAATTCCATTAGCTCTACTGTATGTTGGTACATGTTTATTTCATGTGCATATTTACTTTATTTCTTAACACTTATTTCCTTTACTGTAATATTAAAAATTAACAGTAGTTGCCATGTCTTATATCTGAAACATTGCAGAAGATTTCAACTTCTCCATTGGCCTTCTCAGAGTTCTGTAAGCTGCAGTCATATTTGTGACTTTCTACATCCCACTTAATTCTTTTTTGAATGTACTAGCTCTCAACCCTATCAACTGGGATATATTTTTGTTTCCTCCCCACTTTGTGTAAATACTCTTATGGCTTGTTTTGTAGTGCAGGGCCATCACATAGCCGTGAGTGAAGATTAAACATTTTAGGAGGGTTTAGATGAAAAGCAATATAGAAATTGAATTGAGTTTAATGTATGGAAACAACTGTTTACCTCCGAGAAAGTGGGCAACTAAAAATTGCAATCAATAAGATCAAAAAAAAAAAAAAACCCAAATAAAGTTATAGATGGAAGAACAATGGAGAGCGATTATAAAAGTAGAGCAAACCACAAATTCTCACCTTGCGATAAGCACTACTTACATTTGATGCAATGGTAGCAAGTTAACTGAAGTGAAGTCGGCTTCAGTAGTGGGTTTTTGCTTATCGCCGAAGAATTTATTTTTGAGTTTACCACCTGTTGTATGCTCACAGGACAAGGGAAATGCAGAACTATAGCTTTTTAAAATGGCTTTACCCCTGGCAGAATGGTGACTCTGAGGCTAGGGTTCGAATCCCGTAAACCTCCAGAAGTGATTCTACTCCATTGGGCCCTTGAGCAAGGCCCTTCACCTGCAATTGCTTTGTTCTGGGCACAATGTTAATCTGCAACCAGCCTTGCAAGCAGGTCTTCCAGCTTGCAGGGAAATCTCAGGGGTTGGCACTTCAGCCGCAGTAAAAAAATCCTTGCACTGTTCAGTATGTTGCTGGGGTGTCACTAGTTGCATGTCTGTACTCGGATCCCAATACAGGTGGTTCGTCGTGGTGGGTGCAGCAATCTGCTGTAATCAGTGCGTGCTCCCAACCTCTCTCTCTCTCTCTCTTTACAGCTTGGGTATAGCTTTCAGGGTAAAGTTCGAACACTGTAATAACAGTTAAAAAATAGACAATTCAAACAGTAATGATGTTTATAGACTGCACATTTACGTGGCGCCTTCCAGTGTTGCACTGCAGTGTTTAAAAATCTTTGTGAGTAAACTTTTAGATACAAAGACAGATGGTGTGGTAGAAAATCTGTCCCGAACTACATTCTGAAGGGTTGTTGCTTTTAGGCTTTACTAATTAAGGTAATTAAGTTAATAACTGAAAGTCACAAAAAAGCTAATCATGAAAGTGATGGAAAAACGCATCTGCATAATCGTGTAGCTTTGCATAGCATGTTTGGAGCAACACAATGCCAAAATTAACGTAAGGTAAAAGAAGCAACTGTTTTACTAATTGAGTGTTGGCTATTGCTTTTGAAAATACCTTTTTGAAATAAATTTCAATTGTATTCCAATAGTGACATTCAATCCAGCATCCATACAGTGGACCGCTTTTTGTGTTGTCAGGAATGTTCTTTTCTTTGACCAATTTCAAAAACATAACATGTTTTACAAATTATTTAAGTTTCAAATTCTCAAATTTTTTGTAAAATATAAATGTTGAAATATTCTGTGCCACTTCGGTTAGGTTAGTTTACTGTTTCAAATTTGAGATTAGTTACTTCAGTTTTTCTGTTTTGCAGAGATGCACCTATCGAGATATTTGAGGCTGGTTCTGGTCACCAGCATATTTTTAATGAGAACTTGGCAGGTCTGAATCAGATGTCTTATTTAATACATACTGTCTCAGCTAAAGGGTCTCCTGACCCTGGTAGATTTTGAGTGTTTTGCCCACCTAGGATCCTTATTATACGTTTCCTTTCCAGGTCTCTCCTTTGAATGTGATAAGTAGATATACTGTTTGCTTTATTTTGCTTAGTGTTGGCATCTGTTCTGTTTTTGTTGTTGCAGTATATCTTAAATGCTCAGGTTAGTGTTATTGTACTGAAGGTGTCTCTATGTGCACTAAAAAGTACATTGTATGAGTCAGTCTTTTAACTCAAGTCAGTATATTTAATTCAAACTTAAGTTAACATTTTTTGTAAATGCAGTCCACAAATATTCTTGAGAGAGTTCATGATATTGTTGATTTTTACAAGAATTGCAGGGCTTCTTGCATGAAAATAGCCCTACAACTTCAATTCACTGCAATATTACTTTCTGAGCTTGTGGTTCTTTTCTTTTATGAATCCTCTTGCATATACATGGCAAAAATACTTCCGTTTTGATTTCTTCTGATTGTAGCAACAGGTTCTAATCAAATTCCCAAAAGCACATTTTTTTAAATAACATTCCTCTCTTCAAATCAACTGTTGGTATAATACACAATCTGTTAATCGGGAGAATTCATAATGCAACTAGACATGGCATTTCTTCAGCTGTTACCTTTGAATTACCTGGCACTGAGAATGAGAATAAAATGCTCTTTTTCCTTGTAACTTAATTCCTGATGAGTTGTTTTTAACATCTTGATTATTGGCTTAGGGTGGCACAGTGACTCCGTGGTAGCACTAATGCCTCACAACAAGCAGACCAGGGTTCACGTCCTGGGTGCTTCCTTGCATGGTTTTTGCATGTTCTCCAAGTGTCCACAATGGTTTCTTCCCGGTGCCCTAGTTTCCTCCTAAAGTCTAAAAAGGCTTGCAGGTTTTGTGAATTGACAGTGTTAAATTAGCTTGTGCGTGCGTGTGCGTGCATGTGTATCAATGTGTATTCATCCTGTGATGAACTAGCATCCTGCAAAAGATTTGTTCCTGTCTCACGCTGTCTGCTTGCTAGGAATGGCTCCAGTTTCCACATGACCCTGCCCTGGATCAGAGGGCAGATGGATGAAAATGGACGATTGAATGAATGGATTGTTGGCTTAATAGAAGTTTTTTTGTTTGTTTTTTAATACATTATCTCACTTGTAAAGACCAGGTATCTTGTGCCTGCTGTGGTATGTCAGTTCATTGCCTTTTTGTTCTCTGATCGTGGAAAGTAAAACCTGCTAAGCACATAGGTATTATTTTTTTTTGTATCTCACTTAACTATCTACCATGGTTTCAGGCACATCAACATGCTCAAATGCCAACTTAATATCTGGCAAACTAACGTATATACCCCACGTTTGATCAATGACTTTCAGCATAAAACTTAGAGAAAAGCCAAGCAAAATGACACCTTTTATTGGCTAACTAGAAAGATTACAATATGCAAGCTTTCGAGGCAACTCAGGCCCCTTCTTCAGGCATCTTGCGAAGTACTGCTTTTAAATTTTTATTAAGAAGAAAAGAAAACCTTTTTAAATTGAAGGAAAATATACCAATAACAATTTGTTAAGGATCTGTTTTTTTGTGAAGCTGACTTCACACAGCCTCTCCGCTGTTTTATAAACGAACGCCATATAAGGTCTTCCTTTTTCGTTGCTTCGCCAACGGAAGCAGCCTTTTTATTTAATCCACGGGTTGTCCGCTGTTTTTTTTCTCGTTTATTACGATTGTTATAGTTCTGTTTGTATACCACGTTGTCAGTTCAGCACTCCGGTTGTAATATGACCAAGTCGTGCAAGCACACTCTTGAGAATGCAATGTATAGTTGTACAGGAGAAAAGCAATCTTGCCTCAAAGTTCAGTCAGTTCACGTGAGCCGCTCTCTTGTGTGATGTTGCGATGTCCACGGCTTTATTTAATGTTAGCTAAGACCCGGCACTTAAAAGTTTCTCGCTACAGCACTTTTAACTCCGTTACAAATGATTCAAAGTCTCGTTTATACCTCGTGTCTTCTCATTAAACTTGTATCTCGTGAATATGATATTGCAAACGGCAGGGGGAGCGTTTCTATAAACTTAATTTAAACTTACGGTTTACACCGTGCTTTCTCAATTGTGTAATGAATGTTTTCTTCAACGCTCTTTGGGGCTGTTCCTTGTTTTCAGTTCACGTGATTACGTAGGAGGCGTGATGACGCGACACGCAACTTTTTTTCACTTTTGCACATAAAAAGCATTAAAGCAAACCCTTGAACTTCACATATGTTAGTCCACATTAAAGAAGATACTACAGTTTAAACAGAAGAAAGCCTTAAAGAAGCAGAGGAATTCTGTGTTACATAACAGGAGATTTAGGCCAATAATTTGCCCTCCCCGTATTTGTAGAAGAGATTTGGGCCTGCTCATAGATGGTCATACTGCCTTTAGCCTTGCAGGTTCTGTGCCACTGCCTTTCACAAGTACCTGTTATTCACCTCATAATTCTTGTTCTTTGCGCAATTGACGTTTACCATGCTAGAGCCATGCACCAGTGAGGTGCATGTAGGAATGTGAGTATTTATAAAAAAAAAAAAAAAAAAAAAAAAGAAAATGTATTAAATATTTACAACAGCTCTGACCCACTGAAACTGGGAAATGGCAACACCCTTGATCAAGCAGGGAGTTGAAGCTAAACCAGCTAAATGATGAGTCGTGTTTTTAATAATTCATATCGCCATGCTGTTGTTTTAATTTGCGTTGATATGACAAAAATATTAAACCTCAAAAGTGATGAATATGATGTATAGACGATTTATTTTGATGTATTTTAGTTCCCCTTTAAGAAAGCTGAAATTGCATGTTTGCACTGAAGAACGTTTTTGTTTTTTCCCTCAGTTTTCATAAGTTACCATTTGTCACTTCTTGGGGAACTGGCCAGCGGGTCAGAAATATCTCGGGCAAGCTTCACTCACTAAACTTGCTATGTTGGAAGTCTTTAGCTACCCAATAAGATAACATACAGTTTTCGTATGGTGTGAGCGCACATACATAAAACATGACCTGTGTTTGCTAACATTAAAAGGCAATTTGTACCAGTGTCCAGTTCTCCCAACATAATCGGAGCAATTGGTTGTACTCATATTGCAATAAGGGCACCTAGCGAGAATCAAGCTGCTTTTGTTAACAGTAAGCAGTTTCATTCCAATCTGATATGTTATCTGCGATGCCAAGATAAGACAGACAATTGTGATTAGTGCTCTGTATTAATGCCGCATAAAAAGTCATCTCCAATTACAGATTCCATTTTCAGATCAAAATCAGAAAACGTAAATTTGCTTTTTCCTACTCCCAATGCACACATACACACTGCTGGCGACTGGAGCTCATGACATTTGCAGCAGCAGTAACATGTTGCCATTTAATGATTGTGTTTTTTCGAGACACCCAAACAAAGGTTGTTTGTGTGCCTCTCACACTAATAGATGTACCATGTGGGAGACTGTTCTTCCAGCCAATGAAGGTCTACAGCTTCATGATTGCATATGTACAAGGTTGATGTACGCATACTTTCATGCTCACATATACTTCAAGCTTTATAAATGAGACCTGAGATGTTTTCCATTCCTCTAGATCTCTTTGTCTGCATTCTTTAGCGTTATGCAAGTCTGTGTTCTTGTGTTTTGCATGTTGATGTGGAGCGTGGTTGAATCATTGGTCTTCCATGTCCTAGCAATGAAAATGTATGAGATTTGAGTTCATCTATAGTAATGTTTTACTAGCAGAGTGTGTATCCTCTTAGCTGAGCCTTTTATCAGCAACTTGAAACCTTTTATTTATTTATTTTTTTAATCAGCTTAATTGTTACATTTTTTTTTTCCTTGGTGTCATATTTTCTGTCTTCTCTGTTTTTGCAATTTTGCGTTTTCATCCAGGTACTTGCCGAAGAAATATGAGCCTGGTGAGCTGCTTTGCAGGTGGGGTGTTCCTTGCTACATGTCTTTTGGACTTGTTGCCCGATTACCTGGCTGGAATCACAGAAACATTTAACAATCTTCAAGTCACTGTAAGCAGCTCTAGATTTTCAAATAATTTAGAAAAATTATGAAATTCTAAAGGTTTAAGGCATTAAAAGGTTGTGGTTTACCCTTAAATCAGCTGAAATTGTTCAGTCTTGCATTAAAGCTAATTTCTAATTACTGCATCAGTTGAGCTGATTGGGGACCACTTGTATTCTACCTCTGCAGTGTATATTTGAATGTATATTATGTATAACAGTTAAATGAATTTTTTCATATGACAATTGGAGCACTTTTTAAATTAAATTAGTGTCACCAGATTCCCCACCTTCAAGTCTGTTTGGTAGAGTAACTGCGCAAGTGGTATTTTGAGCTCTGCCCCACTTATGGCCTTGTGCCACTGTTGAAAAAATGCACTGTGCCTGTCCAAAAAAAAAAATCAGTTTAAATGAATATGCTAGTGTAATTATTGTTTCCCTTTTCTCTAAAAAGTTGTGAATGCTTCCATGAAGATCCACAATTAGTTTAAAGACCATACTGTATAAAATTAATTTTATAGAGCATTTTGGGTCATTTGTCCAAACTAGGCCAACTGAGATTTCCCAATCAATTTATTTGCATGTCTATTGCATGTAGATGGAACCTTATTCAAACAATACACAGAGACCCCTGCAACCAGGAACCAAGGGTTCAGGTGCTGTGCGGTACCAGTACTATCCATGGTATCTTGGGTAGTAAAACATTTCCATCCATCCATTTGAATTGAGTATGGTTTGTACATTACAGGATTGTGTAAAATCAAAGCCTTGATTTAAAAAATTTTTAGTAGCTAAAAAAATAATTAGAATAATCTTCTTTATACATACAAAAAATGCTTAAACAGGAGAGCTGCTAGGCTTTATTTTTTTTTTTTTTTTAAATATCACTCTCATTGACATTGTACAGGTTTCATCCTGATCCCTTACAGAGTCAACCTTCAGTCTTTTTGACACATTTTCTCCTGCTCCTGTCCTACATGCTAAAAGTACTGTCCCACTCCCTCTCCAGTGCAGTTTTAAAACTGAGATACCTGGCTTGGAGCTACTGTGTGATAGAGCCTTTATCATGCATGACAAAAGCAGGCAGCATCAGATTTCCTTATCAGAAATGAAAAATGTCATTTTGGCTCCAAATCACTCTTTTAAGAGGTTTTTTTGAGGCTATTAATACTTGTGTTACCTGCTTCTGCTAACACACAGCATTGCGCCAATCTAGGCATAGCTACCATTGTGACAGGAGTGTTTTCTGCTGGCCTTCTTTTTAGGTACCCCTTATCTGAGGAGTTGCCTAAATACAGTGACGTAAATCCCCGCTATTACATTTGGTATAGTAACAGATTTTTTAAAGAATCAAAATTATTTTAGTCCAGTATTAAAATTCTGCCCTTTGCTGCACAATTTTAGGTTGGGTCCAGGTAGAATGAGCAAACTACTTTGAAAGAAAGAGACATTCTAATTGCATTATAACAATGTGGTGTCTTAAGTAGTAGCAAAATTGGTTGGGAACCTTTGAACACTGCTACAAATTATTCATATGTTAGTTATATGTAGTTCCAACTATATTATGTCATCAGAACAGAAGTAACACATTTTAACTTTGTTTTAGGAAAAAATCATGTTCTATGCAGTATGAACCAAGTACAGAAGGGTTTATGCATGTAGATAATATTTCACATACTTATTTTCAGTCACAACAAAAGTTTTATTAATTTTTTTCTGTTAATTGCTAAAATAAGTCAAACACCCATTCAGCACATTTGTCTCTTTCTGGCTGTCAATAAAATGAAAAGATAAATGTTTGCAGATAAATACCTCCCAGTCCCTTAAACCTTCTTTGTAGTGTACAATATGTATATTGTAAGTACATTGTATGTGTTGCATACTGCTTGACTGTGTGATTAGGCCCTATAATGGACCAGGTACATGTGCTCCTTGCCTTATATCCAGTGCTGCTAGAATAATTAGAATGCAGGTATGTTTACTTCATTGAGATAAGTATTGCATTATGTTACTCTACTTTTTAAAAGTAATCGGACTGCTGAAGACGCATTACTTTTTACGTGTTATCCTACTGTTCTTAAAATTGTGTTTCTGAGCTTAGCATTGCACATTTTGCTCATCAATATAAATTAAAAGATTTCTTAATTATTGAGACTGATTATTTCATCCAGGAGAAATAATAATCCGTCCACAAAATAAATTTTGAGAGTCAAAGGTTCAAGCAATCTCTTCTAACCATAGCCGCCAAAATTCTATGCAAAGCAAATACATGCTTAAAAGTTAAACATACTGTACATGCGGGCTGACAAAGCTGCAACTAACACGTACAAACTACAATATCCTTTAATTTGTGAAGAAATCTACCTCTGTTAGTCAGGTTTGGCAGAGGCCAATAACTCTGTTTCTCTTTCTGCCATTAGAGAAATTGTTGTCAGTTGCTAGTAAATTGTGAAGTGTTCTCGTACTTGTGGCTTTACCATCATCCTTACCATCACTTTCTGTCTCAGAAGTTTAATGAAATAGCATCTTTTGTCACATAGTTTCCAAAAAACAACATTTTAGATTATTCAGTAATCTGTTTTTAGCAACTGGCAGCTATTAGCAAAAATAAAATACAAAGTAAACATAGCAGTAGTTATAAATTGTCCCTATAAACTTTTTTTTTTCCTCCTTTCTAAAGTAAAAATCCCGGTATGCCAGCTTCATTTGCATATGTGGGCTTGGGTAATTAAGTTTAACATACAGTACACAGGTCTGGGTAAATGCACATTTTTAACAGTAGAATTACCAAAGCTTACAAAAAAACTCGTAAATCCAGCCCACCTTAAATCCACTCGCACGTCTCTGTCAGCGTCTTTTGTCTTGTAAATGTGTCGATAATCCCAAGCAGCTTACTATCCCATCCTCCCACTGCTGCAGAAACAGCAAAAGACTTCTCCCACCTCAAGCCTTATTTATCAGGTACCTAGAGCTGCATAGGCTAAAAAATATTGTTATTTGGAACACATGCATTTCATGTGTGTTCCGTGTCAACAAAGATCTATGTAAGTATATGATGACAGGAAATGCAGAACACGTACCTAAAAGACAAACTGTAACAAACTAAAACAACCTATACAGCTCTAGGTACCTGATAAACAAGGTTTGAGCTGGGAGAGGTTTTTGCACTTTCTGCAGCAGTGGGAGGATGGGATAGCAGGCTGCTTGGGATTATCGACACATTTACAAGACAAAAGATGCTGAACGGAGACGTGTGAGCTGATTTAAGGTGGGCCGGATTTACGAGTTTTTACGTAAGCATTAGTAATTCTAGTGTTAAGCTGCTGTATGTTGTAGAATCCCAAGTTATCAAATATTCTGGAAACAGTTTAAAATACTTCATATTGTGGATATTCAAAAGAAGTTTGGGGGTCATGTGAAAGTGTTCTTTATTTGTCCCTTGCTTGTTGCTCAGTAATCATTATTTTTTTAAAAATAGCCATTATGTAATTTTATTTAAATATGTTTATGCACATGCCTATTAATTAAACTTTAGTAGTTTACACATGATATAATGAAATGATAGTAACACAGTTATTTTGTTTATTTTAATAGCTTGTGTTCCCTCTGCCTGAGTTCATCATGACAATGGGTTTCTTCTTAGTGCTTATTATGGAACAAGTAGTGCTGGCCTACAAAGACCAGTCCCTTGGTTCCATAGATGAGAGGCGTAATCTGCTTGTAGCATCAAACATTCAGTCTGGTAACCCACATGAAGCTGAAAGGGACAGGGATGAAGGTGTGCATCTTCATGTAGATTTCAATTCCCATTCAGCAATACGCACTTTTATCCTGGTGTTTTCATTATCTCTACACTCCATCTTTGAAGGACTTGCAGTTGGACTTCAGAAGCAGACTGACAAAGTTCTTGAAATCTGTTTGGCGCTGCTTATTCACAAATGTATCATAGCTTTTAGTTTGACCTTCAAGTTGGTGCAAAACCACCTGCGACGTGGTGTTGTGGTAATGTGCATTCTGCTGTTTTCTGTTATGTCACCTCTGGGGATTGGTTTGGGTATCTTGCTGACAGAGAATACCAGTAGCGTGCATCAGCTTTCCCACTGTGTCCTGGAAGGCATTGCTACTGGAACGTTCATATATATCACCTTCATGGAAATACTGCCCCATGAACTTGCATCTTCTGAACTGCGCATCCCAAAGTTGGCCATGTTACTTCTAGGCTTTACTGTAGTCACAGGAGTTCTTTTCATAAGGTTTTAAAAAGAGATGCCTCTTACAGTGCACAACGATAAGGGAATCCCTAATCTCATGTCATCTGTACTAAAGTGTATTCTTATAAATTCAGCAGTCAGAAGTGTTAAAAAAAAAAAAATGAACTAGCAAAACTGCCAATCCTAGCTGTTAAATAATAATTAGGTGGTACAGTATGCTCCTGCTCTAATTGTAGGGAGTTAGAATTTGTTACTGGTACATATCATATTGTATTTATCTGATTTTTTTTTTTTTTATTTATGTTTAAATAGCTATTTTATGGTCATTTGCAGCTCTGTGTCTTCCCCGCTTTACTCTTAGCTATGAGGGGTGATTAAAAAGATTTTTATCCTGACCTATTAAGAGAAACACTAGTAAAACCAAACAAGTTTTATTTTTCTACATAATCCCCCAACAACAGTAGTGTACTTCTTACATTCACTAAGCTTTTCTGAGCCACTCAAATACAAATAATGTTCTGTCTTCCTTGTGCTACTACTTTTCTGTAGCTGACTTCCTCATAACACAGTGAAGGTGGCTTGTCAGATTGGTGAAACGTGGGTAGTCACACAGGGCCGGGTCTGGAAAATTTGGTGAGCCTGGCATCTCTTTGACTCCACAGGTGAACTTAGCACCCTTTGCAACTTGTTTATTGGTTGGGGGGGTAGGCTGCTTGATCAACAGCTTTTGTTACAGTTTATGCCCAACTGAATGTTGGAAATATCTGAACAAATCTGCATAATACTGATCAGTTATGTAGGTCTTCTGAGAGATTTAATCAAGGTGGACAATATACTTAATATCATGAAAAATTGTACTCCATTATTGAATTCGTATGTGTGGCGTATGAAGTGGAGTGATCCTGGAACACATTGCTTTGTTGGGAATGAATCTCCAAGGGCTTATTTTTCTCTAGCATTATAAATTCATTGGTTGCACATTAATTGATATTCTGCATTTTCATCATGTATTTCATAACTTGTAATTTACAGTGTTTAGTACACACACAAGCTATTCCTGTGGCCATATACATAATCAGCACTGTAGATTATCCCTTTCAGGCTCAGGCTGAAACTTTTTGATCACTCCTCATATTTCCTGATAACTATACCTTTTTTTGTTTGTTTTCAGCTGCAAAGTATGGTAACAGTTCTTTACATTTAGACAAAAATGTGTAAACACTGATTTGAATTAGACACCAATGCATTAAAATGTGTAACTTAAATGAGTGTCTGTCTAAATTTCATAAAGAAATGAAACCAAGATTTCATTCAGAGAGTTGTAGCAGACCTCTAATTAAATACTATGTGCCGTGAATAGTCAGTAATCGGCCCCAGTTAAGACATTATTTGAAAGGTAAACCGTTGGCCAGTTTGGGCTGAAGATTGCACAGGTTACACCAGATGTACAGTAAAGCAGAGGAAATCTCCTTAACATGTCTAAAGGCCAACTAACTAGGAAACTGAAACCTTTTACAAGACGCTTGTGAGATATGTTTATCACACGTGGTAGAGAAAATCTAAATCAGAGTTGCTGTTTTTAAATGTAACATAGAGGGTTTATAGAGGAGCATAAACCTTTATGCCTTTTTGACAAAGTCAGGTCTGCAGACTTTATTAATTCTGCACAATTTGCTAATTGGCACTTGTAGTGCTCGCAAGCATTTCCTCTTGGACCTAGATTTGTAATTCAGAGATTGTATATTTTGTGAGAGCAAGTTATTTTAATGGATTTGTAATACAATTAACAGATTTATACCTTAAAGCTTATCTGTTTTTGAAGACTGTGTCAATTAAAGGCTTATGTTTAAAGGGTACAATGGAATGTCTCACTAGCAAGGAGAGACATTTTTAGTATTAAAGAGGTTGTATGTATTCTAAGCAAATAGTAGTGCGTCATTTTAATACAGTTAGTATAACATATTTACAATGTGTAGTGAGTAATATTTATAACTGAACACTGACAGTGGTCATTGTTAATAGAACACCATTGGACTAGACATTAATAAAGTTTGTCTTAAGTTTTATACTGACAACATTGCAATTCAGTATTTGTCACAAATGTTTTGTGCAAGTTTTTACTAGCACCCAGTTAGTAATCAGTGGTATTGTTACAATTGTAGTCCTTTGAATTTGCTCTTGCTCTGATGTGGATGTTAATGGCAGTGGACCACAGTCTGATGTTCTAATAATGGCTTATTAGATTTTTACATTATATGTAACATAAGGTTATTAATAATGTAGCACAATTATCCAAGAGTATTTTTATAGGTCAGTGTTTTAATCATTCTATTTGTATTCAGTATATTTAAGTGTAATATGTACCTTTTTAAATTAAATTCATTTAAAAGGACTTTTTAAGCAGATATATTGAAAGTAAAATCTCAAAGTGAAAACTTAGATTGACTGGGTTATGTTTTTAAATTTTATATATGAGGTAGCATCTGTTGATGTTCTTGCTTTTTAATTAAAAAAGAAATCCCCAACCCAGAGGAGTATTAAGTTGTGGTTTCGTTGATGCACTGGATTCATTATCACACAGAGAACTGGCACTGTTACTAATTTGACTGATATTTTAGGTAGTCATATTACTCTGACAGCACTCGCCTGAGCAAAGTGCCATTCGAGTGGTTGAATCTGAATTTTTCTGTTTCTCTCTGATATCAAGTCTGTATGGTATTTTGCTAACTAGTATTTAGCATTGAAATACAATATTTATGTATCATCAACTGTTAAAAATAATGTTTTATTATGGTGCAATAAAAAAAAAAATTACAATTGTTTCCAAAGTTTGATTATAAATCCTTGCCCCAAACCGGCTGTCCATCTATGTACTTATTTATTAGTAGAACAAGTGCCTAGTGTTGCAGGGGTGTAATGGTGTTTCCAATGATCTGAGCCACCAGGTGGCACTGTCATTCAGCCTGTACTGAAAAAGACAAAAAAAACTACACCAGGGTCAAATTTTTAGGTCTGCACTGTATGCTGATTAAATAACGGAGGTGTGCAAATTTTTTGCAGAGATTGGTCCATTGTGCACCAAACTTACATGTATGTATTACATTTTCTGTACACTCACACAGATTTTGAACTTTACATATTAGATTGGGGTACGTGTAGGAGACCGTGAATGGATGTTCTTCAGTGCCAATTATGCCATACCACACCACTCGGGTCTTTGGCCACAACATGTACTCCTAGCTGCTATGTCCACTTAAACACACACAGCCCACCTCCACCTCACTCCACTCAATTATCCCCCAGGCTCTTTGTAAGCCAACCCAAGCCTAGAGCTCATTTCTGAGTTGATAGGCTCTAGCAGACGGCAGATGTGTCCAAAGTGCCCTCCCTCACAGGTCCAGATCCTGAGGTCACTACACTGTTATTCCTGTTTTTGGTTTGTATTTTTGTACTTTCGGAAAACAAAATGTAAACTTGGGTCGGGGGTATGGGAGGTCAGTTCATTTAAAAACCATGAATCTGAAAGTATGGAAATTATTGAATCACCAGGCTGAGTAAAAAAATCTATTTTTAAAAAATCTCGCTGACATTACCATTAACAAAATATGAACATGTGCAGCCACGCATAAACCATACTGTATTTAATTAGTATAGCTGAGTAAATAAGAGATACATTCAGTCAGGCATTTGCCATTGTCATAATAACAGTTTATTTGTGTAGTTATTGTAAATAGAATCCTATTATGCTGCTGTAATAATGCACATGTGTGATTTCTGTACATGAACATACTGTTCTGATGAATCACACTCTTTCTGCACTGATTTCAATGTGTATGACTGATGAAGGTTCTCGTCTGGTTTAAAATTAAAATAAAATTTAAAGCCTGGACTCAATTTAGATTTCTCAGTGTAGATAGATAGATAGATACTTTATTAATCCCAATGGGAAATTCACAAAATAAATAAATAGAGAACTTGAGATGAATACTGCCAAATGCAAAATTTAGCAGGGTAAAGACATGCATTTTGCTCAGTCCCATCACTACACGAAAAAAGAACTGACGCAAAGCTTACAGCTATGCCAATTAATCGGCAAATTCCCCAGCAGTTGTCGCAAGGTAAAATGAAGTCTATTGCCTATTTTATTTGCAAGGATCTTCATCCATACACTGTAGTAGAGAATGCAGGATTCATGATTCATACACTTGAGCTAAGGTACTTTATTCCATTGTAGCAAAAATAAAACCCAGCTAAGATTCTCGCCACCTTTGACGGCAATTTATTTATTTTTTCGGCAGGGATCCCAGGAGTGCAGCCAGATTGGGCCCGACTCACACACACCCCGTCACAGAGACAAAAAAGCAACTGGTAATAAAAACAGAAATAGAAGACTGTATTAAACAATAAAAAATGAAACTATACACACTACAACATCCACCCCAGTTCCCTTCTGGCAATACACAATAAACACAAATTCAATAATAAGGAATGACTAACAAAACTGATACACAATTAAGTCCATGAAAAACAACAACTGATTTAATGAAATGATGAAGGTAGATAGTCCAGAGATCTGCATGCTGTATGTGAATGTAAAGATCAGGCCTACCGGTATTTCCTGATGAGATGATGATGATGTGTGAATGGGATCAGGAACGCTCCATTCTTCCCAGGATCAACAACAAATACTCATACGGGCCTCATGCAAGCAGGAAGACACCAGACAGTCCATACACCCAAAACAGGAGACAATCCAGGACAAAACAAGAATTTGAAGGCAAACATACAGAGAGAAAAAGAGGTCTTTTGTTGCATCATGTTTTGAGTTACCTGTCTAACTGACCTCCTTTTAAATCGCTTGCCGGCCTCCTTGTACCCAGCAGCCCCTGCACCTTCAGTAGATGACCAATCAGGGCCAGTGCAGTTCTCACTCCCCAGTAGCACCGCTACACTATTCGGACATTTTTTTTATGGTATGGAAGTTCCAGAAATATACATCAAAGCAAAATCTGAATTAAAACAGTTACTATGTAAAGAGGAAAGACCCATGATTCATGGACTTTAAGAGCCCCACAGTGTTTCATAACATAACTGAAGAATTTTGCTCATCATTTCAGATCCTACAAACCTTAGTTGTGCATGAAAGTCATGTCGGAGCTACCATGTCACTGAGGAATGAAGAAGTGAAGAAAAAAGAGTCCACATTAATAACCCACAATGTGACAAATACACTTGTTGCAGATCAGGTGGTTGGCTTTCCTCACATTAAATGCTAGGCACACCACACACTAACCTTGGTGGCTCAACATGCACTAACTAATGGCTGTTGCGCGGCCACTCATAATAAGAAACGTGAGTTTTTCCACAGAAGCACCCAAGCCTTTCAAGCTTTGCAGCAAAAGCAGAAACTGTTGGATCCTTCACATGACAGACTGTTTACAGATGTACCAACCTGGGGGAACAATGTACATGATGCACCCATTAATTATTTCTGCACTACTGTCCACTGAGATGAGAAAGATCAAGAAGGAGATCATGATTTTTAAAGTCAAATATAACATGCAGAATAATTTGTCCATGCTCTGAAGCTAGTAAAAGTGACTGCTTGTTTTATGTCAGTTGAAAATGACCCCTCACTTTCAGCCGGTGCCTCACTTCATGCAAAGCTTCTGCAAGACATTCTTGGGACTCTGGGAGATACCTCCATTGTTAAGAATTATAACATAGCTCTTCACTAAGAGCTCCAGAAACCAAATGCAAATGAACAGGAGATGGCCACATTTTATGTGGCATCAAGCTATTGATGCAAGATTTAAAGCACTACCCTTCCAGCCAGAGGATGGGAGACATGACACCTACATAAGAATGGTCCACAATGCTGCAGCAGTGGAGAATTAGCAGTCAACTCACGTAAACTAAAATTCAGAAATGTCTGTCAAATGTTCTACTGTAAGCTCAAAATACAATTTAAAATGTTTTCTTTTCAGTAGCTGCATGTGCAAGTGGAGTACTGTTGCACTTCTACTGGGTCTGTGTGTGTGTGCACATGGAATGTGTACTTTTTTTTTTACCTTTGGTTTTTGTTTGATCATTTTAAAGAAAGCGCATGGTCAGAAGTGATAGATCTTAGAGAAGGATTATTTCTACCAGCCGATTCAGAGGAAGAGGAGCAACACTCAGCCAGCCAAGAAAAAATTGGCCTATGTCCTTTACTCAGCAACACTATTGAACATGTCAGTGAGACACCCACCAAGAGCCCCGGAAAACGCAGAGGAAGCGTTGAAAAGGTATGAAGAAACTAATCTTCTGGTTCTCTCTGGAAACTCTTTGTAGTGGTGGAAAAATGTCAGTCAGAGTTCCCTTTCTTGATTAAACTAGTCAGTGGTAATTGTTTATACCAGGGATAGGTGTGTCTGCTGAACGTGTTCTCCGCAGAAGCAGATCTTTCTACTACTCAAAGAACCACCCTGTCCCAGATCATTTCAATCAGCTCGTTTTTACAAACAGATCTCCATATTATACCACTAGGTTCATATGGAGCTATTTGTTTACAACAAATCTTGTAGTACTCTGTTTTACTGTTTATGTTTTAGTTTACAGTTTATAAAATTCTTCTGCCTGTTCTTTATTGTCCAGTTATTATTTCAGGATTTCAGTGGATTTTTCATTGCTGCACAATATTATATTGTTGAATGAATAAGACGGGCACTGGGTGGTAATGAAGAGTTACCAGATACCTGAGCAACTGTAGCAGAAGTGGTAAGGGAGGCAGCTAGAAGGGTGCTTGGTGTGACATCTGGACAGAGGAAGGAGGACAAAGAAACCTGGTGGTGGAAAGCAGAAATACAGGAGAGTATACAGTGGAAGAGGATGGCAAAGAAGAAGTGGGATAGTCGGGGAGATGAAGAAAGTAGACAAGAGTACAAGGAGATAAGGCGCAAGGTGACGAGAGAGGTGGTGATGGCTAAAGAAAAGGCGTATGATGAGTTCTATGACAGGTTGGACACTAATGAGGGAGAAAAGGACCTGTACTGATTGGCTATACAGAGGGACCGAGCTGGGAAAGATGTGCAGCAGGTTAGGGTGATAAAGGATAAAGATGGAAACTTACAAGCGAGGAGAAAGTGTTGAGCAGATGGAAAGAGTACTTTGAGAGGCTGATGAATGAAGAGAATGAGAGAGAGAAAAGGTTGGATGATGTGGAGATAGTGAATCAGGAAGTGCAACAGATTAGCAAGGAGGAAGTAAGGACAGCTATGAAGAGGTTGAAGAATGGAAAGGCTGTTGGTCCAGATGACATACCTATAGAAGCATGGAGGTGTTTAGGAGAGATGGCAGTGGAGGTTTTAACCAGATCTGCGGTGGGCTGGCGCCCTGCCCTGTGTTGGCTGGGATTGGCTCCAGCAGACCCCTGTGACCCAGTAGTTAGGATATAGCGGGTTGGATAATGGATGGATGGATGGTTTTAACCAGATTGTTTAATGGAATCTTGGAAAGTGAGAGGATGCCTGAGGAGTGAAGAAGTGGTGTACTGGTGCCGATATTTAAGAATAAGGGGGATGTGCAGGACTGCAGTAACTACAGGGAGATTAGGGCAGTAGAATAAGATTGACGAGCCACAGCATGAAGTTATGGGAAAGAGTAGTGGAAGCTAGGTTAAGAAGTGAGGTGATGATTAGTGAGCAGCAGTATGGTTTCATGCCAAGAAAGAGCACCACAGATGCAATGTTTGCTCTGAGGATGTTGATGGAGAAGTTTAGAGAAGGCCAGAAGGAGTTGCATTGTGTCTTTGTGGACCTGGAGAAAGCATATGACAGGGTGCCTCGAGAGGAGCTGTGGTATTGTATGAGGAAATCGGGAGTGGCAGAGAAGTATGTAAGAGTTGTACAGCATATGTACGAGTGTAGTGTGACAGTTGTGAGGTCTGCGGTAGGAGTGACGGATGTATTCAAGTTGGAGGTGGGATTACATCAGGGATCGGCTCTGAGCCCTTTATTTGCAATGGTGATAAACAAGTTGACAGACGAGATTAGACAGGAGTCCCCATGGACTATGATGTTTGCTGATGACATTGTGATCTGTAGCAATAGTAAGGAGCAGGTTGAGGAGACCCTGCAGAGGTGGAGATATGCTCTAGAGAGGAGTGGAATGAAGGTCAGTAGGAACAAGACAGAATACATGTGTGTAAATGAGAGGTAGGTCAGTGGAATGGTGAGGATGCAGGGAGTAGAGTTGGCGAAGGTGGATGAGTTTAAATACTTGGGATCAACAGTACAGAGTAATGGGGATTGTGGAAGAGAGATGAAAAAGAGAGTGCAGGCAGGGTGGAGAAGAGAGAGAGATGAAAAAGAGAGTGCTGGCAGGGTGGAGAAGAGTGTCAGGAGTAATTTGTGACAGACGGGTATCAGCAAGAGTGAAAGGGAAGGTCTACAGGACGGTAGTGAGACCAGCTAAGTTATATGGGTTGGAGACAGTGGCACTGACCAGAAAGCAGGAGACAGAGCTGGAGGTAGCAGAGTTAAAGATGCTACGATTTGCACTGGGTGTGACGAGGATGGATAGGATTGGAAATGAGTACATTAGAGGGTCAGCTCAAGTTGGACGGTTGGGAGATAAAGTCAGAGAGGCGAGATTGCATTGGTTTGGACATGTGCAAAGGAGAGATGCTGGGTATATTGGGATAAAGATGCTAAGGATAGAGCTGCCAGGGAAGAGGAAAAGAGGAAGGCCTAAGCGAAGGTTTATGGATGTGGTGAGAGAGGACAAGCAGGTGATGGGTGTTGCGGCCTACCAAAAAGTCTAGGAATATATAAATAGGCCGCACACAAATGAGAGAAAGAGAAAATAAAAACACACAAAAAAAAAAAAACTAAACCAGCTAAATAAAAACAGGCTCCATTTATTGTCAAAAAACACAACACACAAAATATGGAGAAAATTAATGTCAATTTATTTATATAGCACATTTAAAACATAGTAATGCTGTGGCCAAAGTGCTTTACAATAATAGAATAAAAGAAAAAAAAATAAAACAAAACAAATAGAAATAAAATATATGAACATAAAATAAAATACATAATAAATAGAAGTAATGTTATATAAATCACAAAGAGAAAACCATCAGTATTACTGAAGGTCATGGAATGCAAGTGAATAGAAATGAGTCTTTAATCTTGTTTTGAACAGTTCAATTGTAGATGACTTCTTTATGTGATGAGGTAAAGAGTTCCACAGGCGAGGAGCAGCAGCTGCAAAAGCCCTGTCCCCCTTGGTTATACACTTGATACGAGGGACAACCAGAGAATCTAAGCACTCTGGATGGCTGGTGTAAAACACACAATTCAGATAAATAGGCAGGAGCAAGCCCATGTAAAGATTTAAAAACTAGCAGCAAGATTTTAAAATCAATTCGAAAACTGACAGGCAGCCAGTGTAAAGAAGCTAAAATAGGAGAAACTGAGACATACTTTCTTGCCCCAAACAGAAAACGAGCAACAGCATTTTGGACCAACTGTAACCTGCGTATCAGAGATTTGTTAATCCCAGAATACGGCAAGTGGCGAGAAAAAATAAACGCATGAGTAGCTATCAAGATCCCTAGAAGATAAGAAAGGCTTTATCTTACCTAATAGACGAAGTTGGAAAAAGCAACTCTTGACTACAGAATTTACTTGCTTCTCAAAAGAGAGGTTACTGTCAAAGGTAACACCAAGATTACGGACTTGGTTTGAAAAAGACTGAAAGAGCCGAGAAGTCCAAGACAAAATTTGGGCTTTAGCTGATGGACCCACTATAAGCACCTCTGTTTTTATTTTGATTTAGGTCAAGAAAATTATTAGCCATCCAGGATCTTAGTTCAGACAGACAGTTGTGGAGTTGATTTGTTGTAGAGTTCTTGGTGGAGTTGATTTGTTGTAGAGTTGCAGACAGGAATATAAACCTGTGTAACATCAGTGTAGCAGTGAAAAGCAATGGTTAAATTTCCTAAAACTAGATCCAATAGGGTGAAGGTATATAGAGAATAAAATAGGACCCAAAAATGGATCCCTGAGGAACACCATAATTAAGAGGAGCAGTAGATGAAGAAGAGGAATTAAAGTCACTGAAAAGTGTCTACCAGTTAAATATGACCTGAACCAGTTAAGAGCAGCCCCTTTGAGCCCAACAAGATGTTCAAGAAGCCGCATCAGCAATATTTCATGGTCAATGGTGTCAAAGGCAGCAGACAGGTCAAGGAGGACAATGACTGCCACATCACCCGAGTCAGTAATAAGAGAGATGTTGTTGAACACTTTCAGGAGTGCCGTTTCAACACTATGATAATGCCTAAAGCCAGATTGGTAGATCTCAAATTAAATTATTGGAGTTAAGGTGATCAACCAATTGATTATAAATAATTCTTTATAGAATTATAGCCAGAAATGGCAGTTGGGAAATTGGACGAAAATTGGCTAAAACTCCAGGATCTAATTTTGCCTTTTTTAGACGGGGATGGACTGCAGCATGTTTAAAAAATGAGGGCACAACTCCCGAACTTATAGAATCATTGATAAGGACTAATAAGGGTAGGCCCAACACATCAAAGGCTTCCACTAAGATGTGGTGGTACAATATCCAGAGGACTGGGGCCTGGTTTAAGGATGTCAATAGTTCTTTTTAGCTGTGAAAGTGAGACTAGATCAAAGGATTCTAAGACAATGTCATGATTATCAGTAGGAACTTCATAGCCTGTTTGAACAATGCCACGGCAGATAGTATCGATTTTGCTGACAAAGAATGATAGAAACTGCTCACATGAATGAACAATGCTATTTAATCCCATCGCAGAGTGAGGGTGAATGGCCACATTAATTGAATAAAATAAGATCCTAGGATTCTTTGAGTGACGGGATACTAAATCGGCAAAGAAGTTTTGTTTTGTTATCTTAACTTCAGCCTGGAAATTGAAAAGAGAAGTCCTGAAAATCTGTTTAGAGACAATCAGTCCATCTTTTTTCCAACGCCGTTCAGCAGTTCAACAGGCGCGGCGCAGTGATCGTGTATTTTCATTTAGCCAGGGAGCAGGTCTACCCTTATTAGTTCGTATCTTGGGCAGAGCAATTGAGTCTAAAATCGTTTTACAGGAAGAGTTAAATTTTACGACAGAATCATCATACCATTATTTTGGTCATGCACATAAAGACTAGAGAAAATGGTTTTAAAATCAGATATAACAGAAGATTTTAAAAAGCGCGAGCAGCGTGGGGGA
Organism: Erpetoichthys calabaricus; assembly: GCF_900747795.2. Classification (NCBI taxonomy): domain Eukaryota; kingdom Metazoa; phylum Chordata; class Cladistia; order Polypteriformes; family Polypteridae; genus Erpetoichthys; species Erpetoichthys calabaricus. Next base: position 91,802,713 of record NC_041395.2, read on the forward strand.
CAGCTATTAGTCGGGACATTAACAGTAATATTCAGATCCATCATTGTAGAAAAGTGATCAGTAAAAGAAAATATCACAAGTCAATATTATTCACTGAAATATCACGAGTAAGAATGAGATCAAGGGTGTGACCGAGAGAGTGGGTTGGCGTATTAATATACTGTATAAAATCAAATGAGTTCAGTAGCGACTGAAAAGTCATTACCAAAAGGTTTCGATTGACAACAAACATGAATGTTAAATCACCAACAAATAGAACTTTATCATGAGAGAGGGTGATATCAGCCAAGAGATCAGAGAATTCAGAGATGAAAGTATCATTAATTATAGGAGGTCTATAAACCACGGCAAACAGCAGAGAAGGGGAGCTACACAATTCGAAAAGTTGAAGTTCAAAGCTGCTAAATGGACCCTTGTAAGGCTCCGACACAAGAACATACTTTTAAAAATAGTCACAATTCCCCCCCACCACCGACGAGTCAGGTGAGGAGAGTTTAAAAATGAATAACCTGATGGAGTCATGTCAGTAAACAAGAAGAGTCACCATTTAAAATCCAAGTCTCAGTGATGAAAAAAATCCAGATTTGAGGTAATAAAGTCTTGCAGAATAAAAGTTTTATTAGACACTGATCTCACATTCAAGAGAGCAGCCTTGATAGAGGTGGAAGAGTTCGTTGCAGGATGAGCACCGGGTGAGCGTGCGAAGATTAGCAGTGTTTACTACTCGATTGAGGCCGAGGGAAAGTGATGCCTGTCTTGAAATGGAGAAATTAAATCTGGTGTCTAGCGCCCATGAACCAGTGATGGAGTCCTGAGCAGGAGAAGATGGGTCATAGGTGACTCGCAGGCATCGGGAAACAAAGCTGTGGGACTTGTGTCAGCATTGTTTAACAGCTTTTCCACGACGGCGGCGGGTGCGTTTGAGTCACCAAGGGGCATTCAACTCACTGATACAGGTGAACACCGGCGTCCAGGTGAAGAAGTCAGGAGATGAAATAAACAAAAGGTGGAGGTTCACAAAAAGTCAATCAGAGATGAAAATTGAGAGGAAAGCAAGCCAGAAAAAATGTTTAGTAAAGACTCACGATCATAGGACAGGGGCCGTTGGGATAAACTAAAACATAAAAACAAAGTTAAAACATAGACTAGAGAGCGAGCAGACAGCCAGCCACACCAGTCGGCGCCACTGCTCTTTTACACAAAACAAGAAAGGTAGGAGAAGCACACTAACACAAAGTTTACAGCTAGATACAAACTATTGCATTTATTACTTAGATGGCTAGCTTACAATTATATTTCTGTAATAAGCAACCCAAAGCCAGACCATCCAACTCTAACTCTCCATACCTTGCTCTGTCCTTCTCCTCTCACACTCACTCTCTGACTGACTGACCTAAAACCCAAAGAAGCTTAATTTTTAAACCTACACCCCACCCATAACCCAGGTGAGTGAATTAATAAGCAACTTAAGTGGGTAATTAGGGCAGGACCCAATTAAGGCAAACAGCAAATTAGAGTATAAAAACAAAAGTCTAGAGTAGGTCGTAACAATGGGTGTAACAGAACAAGATGCAGAGGACAGAAAGATATGGAGAAGATGATCCACTGTGGCAACCCCTAACGGGAGCAGCCAAAAGAAGAAGAAGATTGGCTGAGCTTTCAAAGTAGCAACTTCCTTTTAATATATGACATGCCTTATGGAAACAGTAGAATTTCAGCAGTGACATTAAGTTTATTGGATTAACAGAAAATATTCAATATGCATCATAACAAAATTAGACAGGTGCATAATTTGGGTACCCCAACAGAGATATTACATCAATACTGAGTTGAGCCTCCTTTTGCAAATATAACAGCCTCTAGACGCCTCCTATAGCCTTTGATGAGTGTTTGGGAGGTATTTTTGACCATTCTTCATACAAAATCTCTCCAGTTCAGTTAAATTTTATGGCTGTCGAGCATAGACAGCCTGCTTCAAATCATCCCATAGATTTTCGATGATATTTAAGTCAGGGAACTGGTGACAGCCATTCCAGAACATTATTCTTCTCCCTCTGCATGAATGTCTTTGTAGATTTCGAACTGTGTTTTGGGTCATTGCCTTGTTGGAATATCCAACCCCTGCATAACTTCAACTTTGTGACTGATGCATGAACATTATCCTGAAGATTTTGTTGATATTGGGTTGAATTCAGCCGACCCTCAATTTTAACAAGAGCCCCACTCCCTGGACTAGCCCCACAGCCTGATTGAACCTCCACCAAATTTGACAGTAGGTAGCAGGTGTTTTTCTTGGAATGCAATATTCTTCTTCTGCCATGCAAAGTGGTTTTTGTTATGACCAAATAACTCAATTTTTGTCTCATCAGTCCAAAGCACTTTGTTCCAAAATGAATCTGGCTTGTCTAAATGAGCATTTGCATACAACAAGCAAACTGTGTTTATGGCGTGAGTGCAGAAAGGGCTTCTTTCTCATCACCCTGCCATACAGATGTTCTTTGTGCAAATTGCACTGAATTGTAGAACAATGTACAGACACACCATCTGCAGCAAGATGTTCTTGTAGGTCTTTGGAAGTGATCTTTGGGTTGTCTGTAACCATTCTCACAATCCTGCGCATATGCCACTCCTGTATTTTTCTTGGCCTGCCAGACCTGAGTTTAACAGCAACTGTGTCTGTGGCCTTCCCATTTCCTGATTACATTCCTTACAGTTGAAACTGACAGTTTAAGCTTCTGAGATAGCTTTTTGTAGCCTTCCCCTAAACCATTATACTGAACAATCTTTGTTTTCAGATCTTTTGAGAGTTGCTTTGAGGATCCCATGCTGTCACTCTTCAGAGGAGAGTCAAAGGAAGCACAACTTGCAGTTGACCACCTTAAATACCTTTTCTCATGATTGGACACACCTGTCTATGACGTTCAAGGCTTAACGAGCTAATCCAACCAATTTGGTGTTGTAAGTATCAGTATTGACCAGTTACATGCATTCGAATCAGCAAAATTGCAAGGGTAACCAAATTTTTGCACAGCCAGTTTTTCACATTTGATTTAATTCCATACAACTAAATACCCGCTTCTCTAAAAATCTTTGTTCGGAAAACACCCCAGTACTCGGATGTTCCTAGGAAATGAAAGACATACCACTGTTATCTTTTTGTTGAAAGTAGAGTAATATTATTATGCAGGCTGAGAGGGGTTCCCAAACTTTTTCATATGACTGTATTTGGCCTCCCAAAAAGATAATTACAGGGAAATTAAGATTTGAAAAAAGTCTTTGTCTTCTTTTTCTTCATCTTTTCCGACTTCTATGTGGGCTCGATGTGCTTGACCAACCTTCTCTAAACAGTTCAGTCCTGCACTTCCTCCCCAGACAGACTCTTCTTACTTTATCCATCCACCTCTACTTCTGCCTCCCTTGCTTTTCTCTTCCTCTGTACTTCCATTCCCATCACTCTTTTGCCAACATATTTAGTGTCTCTCCTCATCATATGTGAATATCACTTCATCCTACTTTTGTGTACTTTCTTTGACATCTCCACCACTTTTGTTGTACCTCTGATTGTCTCATTTCTATTTCTGTCCTTTTTTTGTTAACTCCCCACATCCATCTCAACATTTTCATTTCTTCCAATTGTAACTTCTTCTTCTCCTGCGGTCCCTTTACTGCCCATGTCTCAGTTCCACACATCATTGCTGGACTCAACACTGTCTTAAAAACCTTACCGTTAACATTCACTCTTTTCAAAACCTCTCCCTGCAGGCTAACTTCTGAATCCTGGTCATCATTAAACCTTACATATTCTTCTCCTATTTATCTTCAACCCTTTATCTTCCAAAACCTTTCTCCATTCTTCCAACTTCTTCTCCACTTTATGTTTTCTGGTGCAACACAACACAATGTATTCAGCAAAAAAGCACACACCAGGGGAATTGGTTTTTTATCCCATATGTCAACACATCCAAAACCAAGGTATGGTGCTGCTGTAAAACTTTAGCCAAAACCTTAATGCTGGAATCAGTGCAATCATCTTTGGAAAATAATGGAAAAGTATAAATACAATTGTTTATCTCAGTGTTATTGCATACTGACACACTGCTTAAAGATGGGAAGTACAGTTAATTAAATAAGAGAAAAAAAACAATAGAGAATGGGCCACCAGTGATGAGCTTGCCTGATTTAATGCAAATCTAGAAAATGTTTAAATATCTTAGACTTCAAAAATCAAGGCCTTCCATTAAATCAGTTCTTTTCTTTCTTTCTTTCTTTCTTTCTTTCTTCTTTCTTTCTTTCTTTCTTTCTTTCTTTCTTTCTTTCTTTCTTTCTTTCTTTCTTTCTTCTTTCTTTCTTTCTTTCTTTCTTCTTTCTTTGCTGTTGTCCCTGTCCGTGCCTTTCAATACATTTTTGCTATTTTGTTCTAGCAGTTAGTCTTATATTGATGCGTGTTTCTAAACAGCATTCTTTTGATTTGGATATTTTAATTTGTACCTGGAGCAAGTTGCACTTTGGTTCATGCACAACCTCAAAGATTACCCCGGTAGACAACACCAGTGAGATTCCATTCTGCGTCAGAGGAAGGCTGATGACATCTTTTAGTTAATTGTCAGGCCTTGTGAGGCAGCATGAGAAAATAGCAAGGTTCTGCTCACTAGCTCACCAGCAGGGAAGCCCCGACTTCCTTTCATCAGTTGACTAATTTGTGAATTGTGAGGAGAGTCATACTCTGTCAGAGGAGCCAATTAGTGGACACAAAAAATGAGTTTCATGTTTCTATGTGAGACTGAATCCTGTGTTGCTTCACTGAACTTGCTGTGAATATCAAATTGTTGGTGGTTTCCCCATATGCAAGGTATGAACCCTGTAGTATGTAAGGACCCCTATCGGTCCACGTTTAGCCAAAGAGAGAACTGTTTTTGTGTTAGTTTTCCATTTGTTGTGCACCTTTCACTGAGTCAGCGTCTTAACTTGGTGGAGTGGTTTGCGTGATAAATGATCCCCTGAGTGATGCTGGTGGGACTTATGTACTCCCAGTAGGGCCATCCATTTTGGCAAGGTCAGAGGTGAGGTCTTAACTAGGACTGACTCATTCACCCACCCCCTCTCCCCAAGGATCCTTCCAAAGTGGTGCAGCTACCTGCCGTCCCTCGTCATCCTGCATACAGATTGTCACGTGCAATCCTGACAGGAAGTGGTGTGACTGAGGACTGCGTAACCTTCTATCACGATATCAACCACTTCTTTGTGCAAGCTCTTCCTTCCATCTATCTACCTAATCCTTTTTTTCGGTATTTGCTGTGCTACAATCTCACAGCTCTTGGATGCTGATTTAGATCCTGACTGTGGCACCCCCTGTTACAGAAGCTCACATGTGTTTTCTCCAGCTGTCTTCTTGGGTACCTGATGACCAGGATATTTTTCTTATGGTTAGTGAGTGTCCTTCTGTGTTGTATAACTCCATGATGCAGTGCACCATTCTTCCATTCCTTGTGCGTGTTTTAGCCTGAGGAGAGTACAGGTTTCTTTTAGAGCTTTTAGTGTACAGTATTTAACAAACTGATTTTGAGTCTCACAAAGAAAAATAAAATAACGTTTTGAAACACAATCCAGTTCACAGTTGTTAGAAAGGACAGAGCCAATCCTTGAAGCAATAAGCGGCAGGCAATCCTGAATGGGATGCCAGTTATTGTTAGGTGCACATCCGCAATAGCTAGTTCACCTCATACACATGTGCTTAGTATGGGAGGAATGCCCATGGGGACATGCAGGGAGCTTTCAAACTCCACACAATTGTTTTCCTTGCTTCTATCCTCTTAAAACACTATACAGTATATGCTAACAGGCATAATGATTTTTTTTTTTAAAACAAAAGAACATATGTTCAAAGAGAAGATACAGTAATACAGTAGATAGAACTTTATTCATCCCCAGGGGAAAGCTGACATTTAAAAAGCTCATTAAATAAATACATATAAATATATATATATATATATATATATATATATATATATATATATATATATATATATATATATATACACTATAGTGTGAATACACATTCTTAATGGTGAAACGTTTTTGCCACAAACAAGGATTTCACTGATTTCGCCCACCATGGGGAGCACCCTGTTATGCCAGTGTCATGTCCCAAAAGTGTCTGCCAGGGGCACCTCACTAATATTGAGCAAGTGCGGTCATTAGGTTCATCGGTGTGGATTTGCATACTGGTAAAGCACATATTAATCTTTAAATGAGGAGAAATCAAAAAGTAAAGGCAATTTGAAAAAATTGCAGTCACCACAATTGCCTAGAAGCTGATGCAGTATAGGACATTCACGATGGCTTATGAGTAGTTCAAATACGCATAGTGCAGCACTCTGCCGTTAGTCTAGTTGAAGCCAATGTCAGATGAACATGGACTCCCCATTGTGGAATTGTTGAGTAACGCACCACAGTGAGATTTCTTTGGGCAGATGGAGTGAAACCTGCTGAAATTCACCAAAGAATGTTGGCTTGTGCAGATGAATAAGCTTTTTGGGTACCCATCTTGAGGAAACTTTACTGTAATCATGCACTATGGCATGTGCAGATCCGTAACTGATATCCAAATATACAGTAACAGCTGACAAAGTAATCCATTGGTCTTCTCTGATGAAGGCATTCGCCATGTTGATGTGGGCTTGTGTGCACGGTATTAATAGGCAACGAGATCAACCTTCATTGGTTATACTCGTTCTTCCTGCTTTAAACCTTACTACCTATTCTAACCTTTTTTGTGGTTGTCAAGTTGTTTTCACTTCTGTACTGAGACAGCATCCTGCAGTGAATTTCAGGTTTCACCTTCTTCTGCCCAAAGAAATCTCACTACAGTGTGGTTTTCAACCATGGTGCAATCCCGCAGCAGAGCATCCATGTTGGTCAACCTTGGCTTCAAGTAAACCAGTGTTTCTTAAACTATAAGTTGTGTGATTTCTGAACTTAGGTTGCTCTGAGTCATGAATTACAATGATCACGAATAATATGAAAGTGTTGAGAACAGCGTTTCAAGGGGAGACCAGCCAGATCATCATTCAGCAGCAGTTCCACAAGTGGGATGCATCCCCTGCATGATGCACTAAAGCGACTGCAGGTTCTGAAAACACTTGAAAAGGCAATACTGAGATTTAAAAAGTTTAAGAACCACTGAACTAGACTAACAGCAGAGCACTGCGCTGTGCATGTTCAGATTACCCATAGGGCATCCTGAACGTATTGTATTGCGTCTGCTTGTCTCTGTTGCGGTTACAGTGTAATTTTCAAGTTGCCATTACTTGTTGAGTTACCCTTGTATATTAGATTATCTGCATTTTTACTTGTAAGTTCAAGAATATCACTTTGGTTTTTTTTTTTTGTTTTTTTTTTTATTTTTTAATTTTCCGGCACCGCTGAGAGTGGCAGCCTTTTCAGCAGCTCCGTGTATGACTGTATGTGTATGTGTACTTTTCTACTTTTATTTTTCTATTTTTATTTATTGATCACTCCTATCACTTATGAATTTCCCCTTGGGATTAATAAAGTATCTATCTATCTATCTATCTATCTATCTATCTATCTATCTATCTATCTATCTATCTATCTATCTATCTATCTATCTATCTATCTATCTATCTCTATCTTTGAATTGCTTTGAGGCAACAGGCTTCTTTGTGTTTTTGACATTCTCTTCCATCTTTTAGAATGTTAAAGCTGGTGGATGCTAATGCTTTAATATAAGAAACCACATATGTGAAGTTTGCAGGATATTCTGTTATTGTAGTGCTAGAAATACTCAAACCTACGGTCCTTGAAGAAGCACCTCTTACGAAACACATCACCCCAGGTAACTTTCAGTTGAAGCAAATGGAGATAAAGATAAGATTATGAAAGGTAACAGTGCTTTGGATCTATGTGGTTACATAAAATAAATTCTTTTGACAAGAACATGGGGATATGGATGAAAACTTGCTAAGGGCACATTTTGCACAATTGTTAGAACTTTTCCTTTACGCAAAGAACCATGAATAGATGGAACACATTACAGAGTAGCTAGGTGAAAACTCGGACATTATTGACTGAATTGACGTTATCTTGGATAATTTAGGTGAATAGGAAGGACAGGCTTGTTAAGCTGAATGGCCTGTTCTCGTCACAGATGTCCTAATGTTTTAATCTTCTCAAGTACACAGACAGACAAATGTGCCCCATGATGGACTGGTGCCTCATTCAGGATTGGTTCCTGCCTTACACCATGTAGGATGAGCTCCTGCTCCCCACAGCTTTAAAATTCAGTTTTGTGGATTCAGTAAAAGGATAGATTATTGGAAATCTACAAATGTTAACATCAATCTATAAAATTATTAATATTTTATAGTTGTAGGTTCCTGTTTACAAATGACAGCAATGAAATTAACTGGTAATGTAATGCCAAGTAAACTGGGGGAAGCTATGCTACAATAAGACTGGGCAGCAGAGTGGTGCAGTGGATAACGTTGCCACCTCACAAATCCAGCATTATACTATAAATATGAATCCACCAGTTGTTTGTAGCGTATCGTGGAGTTTGCACATTCTGTGATGGAAGAGCATCCTGTCCAGAGCTGTTTTCTGATTTGCATCCAGTGCTTCCCTCACAGCCTTGTTATAATAAGGCTATGGCACACTGTTCAGGATTTGTTTTTGTCTTGTGCGTCACACTTGTGGGATAGACTCTATCTGCCCTTCAGTCCTAAATGAAGAGGGTTCAGAAATGGATGGATGGATGATAATAGGTTAGTTAGCAATGACAAGTAGAGTAATCATAATCATGATGATGGTGATCTCATGCAATTTGTCTTCATTCAGTCAGAGTTGTAGCACTAGTTCTAGGTGAGGTGACCTAGTCAACGTAATAGCTCCTTCAAACACCTTTGAGGACACGAGAAGAAAAAAATTGAGGGAGGCCTCGAAAGAACTGCTCTCAAGGATTCTTATAAATCGATGCGAATGGTAGAGCTACAGCTGCAACAATGCTATGCTAAAATACGGAGTCTTAAGTATTAAAGTACAGAGACTGTTGGGGTTTCCATAATATTAGTAAGTAGATCATTCTAGAATTTGGTGGCCCTATGGCTAAATCCTCCTGCTAGCTTTATAATTTTAGGGAGACCTCCACCTTGAAAACATAGTGAACACCCAGCAATATGCAGGCTTTAGCAGGTTCTGTAAAATAAGGCACAGGAGTAAGTCATTGATGACTTCAGTTTTCAAAAGAAAGATCAGCACTAGTCTTAAATGGAAGGCAATACAGACATTTAAGTTATGAGACAAAAGTTGTCTTGACCTTGTCATAAATGGTTCCAATAGTCTGAAACTCCAGAAATGTCAAAAAAAAAGAACCCCTGCCTGACTCGTCCTTCTCCTCTGATAACAGCAAGCGCCCTGTCCTGTCTGCATCAATCTGTCTCTTCTTAAATGACCTGTTCTTCAACAATAAGCCTCATGCCCTTTGAGAGCTGTTCAAAAAGGGACAGTGTAAGAAAAGAAAAGAAAAAAAGACAACTGTGACTTTTTCTGATGACATATGCTGACAGATTAGATATAATCTTTAAAAAATTCACTAAAAATATAACGTGTTATATATTATTTAAGAATTATTCTGGGTGGTGCACTGCACTGTCACATTTGTTAGCAGTGTTTCCTCAGAGATCTACAAACCCGATTTGAATCTTGGCCCCCATCACTGATGACGTGTGTCTTCTTTGGGCTCTTCATTATTCAGCTCTAGCTATGAGCGTAACTTGTGGCAGACTAACAACTTATTGACCACTGGCCTCAGTGCTGTACGTAATGCTACCAGGACAGAGTCCGCCATCCCAGGACTCGAAGATCTGAATGGAAATTTTGTTTATAATGAATTTTGCAGTTTTGAAAATAATTTAATGAAAACAAAAATAATTTCAGGATATTATTGCATCTGTGTTTAATAATATTATTATAATACACGTGTCTGACACTTAGCTTTTTACATATTTATCTAAATTATTTTAAACTAGAAATCAGCAGAAAGCCTCCTTTTGCTGGTAGTGAGCTGCAATTTCAACTCTTTGTTTTCCAAGACTGACATGAATTACATCAGTTGGCACACTTGATGAAGGCTATACAACAAAACATTACACCTCTAACCTGTTCTTTTTCCTATGTGGTAATATCCTTTTACTTTCCTTTTTTTAATCAACTGGACGTATTACATTTCTTTGAGATTTCTGATTCTATATTAGAAATGTTAACTGTGAGAAGTGTATTCCCATGTAGACACAGAGAGAATTAGACCTGCTGAAGGGTTTTGAACTTCGCTATTAATTTATTTTATGTACAGTATTAGTTATTTTTATGTTATTTATTCATAAGTATTCTTATCTAAATTTCATTTTTCTTTGCTTTTACCTGTTTCATAGACATCTTGAAAAGCGCTTTGAGCTTCATATTGAGTACAGAAATGAATGTCGTTGTTGTTTTTGAAGCTGTATTGGAGCAATCCAGGTTAAAGCTACAGCTCAACTTGTTGTGAAGACCTTTGGAATTGGTAAGCACAAGTAAGGGGCACTACAAAAGAAAAATCAGTACAGATTGGTCCATACAGTAGTTCCATGTAAATTTCACTTTAGTGATACCACAGGAAATCACCCAGCAAAAACTTTTACAATATAATACAACCAATTGTACTGTACAATAATGTAGAATCAAGTATATTAACTTATATTTATTACCTGCAACGCTACTTGCAAAAGTATAGATGTAGAAATATTTATATCTCCTGCCCTACATGTACCCTCAGTTAACTTTCCTCACGTGTCTGAACCTCTGTTAACTGGCATTCCCTCTGTCAAGCACATTCCCATAAAACCTGTTTCTCAGATTCAGTCGTTATTTTTAAGGCACCATGCTCGCTTCCTCTCTATTTTTATACTTCCCATATATTCAGGCACCTCTCAGCATGGCTCCTACAGCTTTACACTTCCTTCATGTGTCTCACACTTGCACTTCCTGTTTCGATTGCTTCACCAAATCCAAACTGACTAAACAGATTGCTCTCAGGGACTGTGCACCATAATGTTTTATTATATAGTAATTACATACAAATAAATGTCAAGTAAAATTGAACAAGAAATTGAATGAGTAACTTAAATAATATCATCATCAAGCATGGGTTCTGGTAGGGCAAACGAGCTGTCAGCTATCTTCACTTTTAAAATTCATTGAGTGTGTAAATGTGTGATACCATAGCTATTAGCAAAACCAGCCTACTTGTCTATGCGCATGTATATTTAAATAAATGATGCATCTCAAAACTACTCATGCAAAAATGTAGTGAACCAATAGGCCTGGTCCCATGACTAAACAGACTAAAAAACTGACAAATTGAATAATTCCTGAGGCAGGTATCATTGCACATACAGGTAGGTCAAACTCTTTTTGAAGGATATGGAAATAAGTACCGGACCAAACACAACAGGCCTGGAGCCTGTAACAAGACAAATGCGATTCAGCTGTTTCAAGATTAGGTCAGATTTCTCAGATGTTATCGTTATACATAGGTCCCAACATTCGGGGGGGGGGGGGGCGGGCGGGATAATATCTCAGAAACTGCTTGCTCTAAAATGTTCTGGTGTTTAAGTTTATTCTCTACAACTGGATAAACTGCATGTTAACATGTGACTTGCACAGGGTCACATATCGGCTCAGTGGCGGGAATTGAACTGTGACCCAGCCTTATAGTTTAAAGTGAAAGTGAGCGTTAGGACACCTACAAATGGAGGATGACCAACTGACAAGGTCATGCCTTCAAAATTAAAGACTGCACTACAACATGACACAATGATGGTGCAAAGTCATTAACTTGACAGAATTATTACCCAAGATTCAAATGTGGTTAAATAAAGCTGAAATCAATATAAAAATAATAGCTCTAGAGTAACCTCCCTCACTTTTGTGATATCCAAAATGTGATTTATCTTGCCATAACAATGAACAACACCTGAGGTTACCCACGTTTCACGGGAAGAGGCTGCTCATTTCACAGAATGCAGAGTTACTGTTGCCATAACTACATAAACGTCAGACACCAAGTGTACGTTGCTTGTTTATTAGGATGAGTCACTTGTTTTTAGTTCTCTGTAGACCACTGCTGCCGTGCCACTGTCCAGGACCACAAAAACCTTTGGTAACCTTGCCTCATTATTTGCTGCTCTTGTTTTCTCACGTGCAGTCCTTTCAGAAGGTCCACCATTTCACCCTCCAGTTGATTCTGAAACTGTGGGGTGGCTGAGATTCTCTGAAACTGGCCATCCAGAAATTGAGAAGAGTGTGATGCTTGTTCATTCTGTGCTGTCCAGTAGCTTGGACTGTGAAAAGCAACTGCAGGCCTCATTTTATAACTAGTATGTTTTCAGTGGCATTTCAAAATCAGTTTCTCAGCTGCAATTTCCCAGCCTATTTAGGTGTCCATGCATTTGAGGAGTTGCCACTCTATTTATATTTCATGCTTTCTATGTTGGCTTCTCAAGCTGTGTCATTCTGACTTAAAAGTTTTGTTTTTTCAAATGTCAAGGAATGAAAGATGAACGATGGAATACTCTGTATACTGGGATCTGCAGAGGTAGGTGACTCCATGTGAACAGGTGATGCTACTCGTCTCTCTTTGGGTGTAACAGGACTTAAGAAAGCCTGTCAAAAAAATTGTGTCAATAAGCTTTGTGAAATGTATTTCAGTGAAGTAATAATAATTAATAATAATAATAATAGCTTTATTTATATAGTACCTTATCATACTTTACATGCACCTCAAGGTGCTTTCCACAGATTAATCAACAAAAACAAAGATCTACCATATTTACTTGGATTATTATAATTAATTAATATTATGATAATTTCTAATAAATGTAAGTATACTAAATGCAAAATCAACCAAGTATTATTAAGCACAATTTAGCCACTAAAGTGCAAAACAAACCTTCACTCTTACCAGAAAAAAGGTTTTCTAATTAAAGTATTTATAAGTTTACACATTAAGGTTAAATAGAACAACCAGATCTAATTACCGTATATATACACGGATAAGTTGGGACTTGATTTTACCGTATAATTTCTGGCATGTTATAATGTCGTTCATATAAGTCGAATGCAGAAAACTCACACTGTTGGTACAGGATTATGATATGCTAATGCCCACCTGAGAGAGTAACCATGGAGCACACTGCCTTTTTTTTCTATGTGTTGTGCCTACGTGACCACACGGTAATACCCAAACTATTCCGAAGCGACGTTTGCACTGTTTTGTGTTTTTTGTATCTCAAACCCTCATACACCTTTATCGTAAGAGCATCCCTTATCTACGGTGGAGTGTTCCATCAGAAGAAAATACGAAGCTGGTTTTAAATTAAACGTCATTGAAGTAGTGAAAGAAATTGGTAACTGCACTGCTGCAACAAAATTCGATGCGTCTGAAAAACTGATGCGAGATTGGAAGAGGCAAGAAGATGTTAAAAAAAAATTAAGTGTTGCATTTTTGAACAGGCGTACAAGTTGGGGTCTGATTTTATGATCGATTTTTCGAGTTTCAAGACCCGACTTACACATGAGTATATACCAGGGGTGGGCAGATTCAGTCCTGGAGGGCCGCAGTGGCTTCAGGCTTTTGTTCCAACCCAGTTGCTTAATTAAAAACCAATCCTTGTCAATTATTTAATTGCATGGCTTGCTAGTGCTTTAACTCTGCCATGTCAGGTCATTCTCATATCCTAGATTTATTTTCCTTTCTAAGGATATCATCCAAATGATTTGAAGCCTAAAACAGATGAGTAATTCTCAGTGCTTCACTTTTTTCTCTTCACTTTCCTTCCAAGTATTTAATTAAACCCAATAGTGCATGATAAATACACACAGGTGTAAATGAAAACAAGCTAAATGGAGAAATGCTGGTCTCTTTTGTCATTTGCATGGTATTGCTAATTAGGAGCAATTAAAAAGCAAGAATACAGCTGTTTAAGACTGAAATAAGCAATAAGGGTTCAAAATCTTAACAAGCGAGACAACTAAAGTGAAGCTGAAGTGTTACTAGAGCAATAAGGGCTTCTTATTAAGCAATTGGGTTGGAGCAAAAACCTGCAGCCACTGCGGCCCTCCAGGACTGAATCTGCCCACCCCTGGTATATACGGTACTATATATATAAATAAATATATATAGTATGTGTCTTCATTTTACCTAGACAGCCCATTTAGTAGAAACATTCTGATATTATTAAAATGAATGAAAAGATTCAAAAGCAAATAAAACAGTCCATTGCAGTTTCCATTGATTTAGGATGTGGATCAAGTTCTTGATTCCTGAATGTGAATGTTTGAGTACTTAACACGGAGGAGAGGAAAACAAAAAATTTCTACGATGGCCATAGGAGAAAAATCCTGAACAGGAGAATAAGACAGGCTGTTACCAAAAGTGATGAGTGAAATAAGCAAGTTTAGATTCATATACAGTACAGAGAAACTGACGCTAAAATTCATTTTGTAGTGCAAAATGTGAAACTCAATTTTAAAAAATTGTGAGGTTTTAAAGGTTTTTTGGAATATTGCTCCCTAAAGCCTTGTTCATACTTCTGTGATTACTTGGGTTCTTCTCTACAGTGCAATTATGCAAGGCATTTAATCTTCCTCTCAATCTCATCACCCTGGAAGTGGTTGAGGCTTGAGGATCTGCATTCTCAGTGTCCTGGAGCTTCAAGCTTCTTTTCTGTCTGTAGATTTGTGATTGCCAAGATTAGCATTATACAGTAACTGACAAATTAGGGATCATACATCCAGAACCCATCTGGCAGCTCAGTAAAATGTCTACATCTGGCAGAAAATGAATGAGTCCGGTGATCTTTCTTTCACTGACGATCTTTATGTAAATCTTAAATGACAGAAAGATATGTGCAGAACTAATGCATGTAAACGGTTCCAGACAGAAATGACACATCATTCTTCTTGTGGCAACAGCATGAATTTCACTGGAAGTGAAATGCAGTTTATTTTGAAGATTTTTTTTAAGTGAAACACTGAATTTCACTATGAATTCAGTTTAGTGCAAATCATTTTGCTCGTCATTATGTGCATGTGTACAAAGAATGGAGTCATATCGCAGGAAAAAAATCTGAATGCTCATTTGCTGTAGTAGAACCTTTTGTTTAAGCTGAACTCCCTTTGAGGTTTTCTTGTCACCTTTTTGCTAGTGTGTGTGTTGACATCCCTGAGGGGACAGCATGCCCCCAATATCTCTGAAAGACCCAACCACATTTGCTTCCAGCAATAACCATACACATCACATCTGAAGTTGCCTCTTTATAAAAAAAGAACATGCTGCAATGCTTTCAGGAAACACATCTGGAGCCAATGCTAGTGAGGCTGACTTTTTTCCACTATGTACTTGTTTACTATTGACTGTAAATAGTTTTCAAAATCACCTTAAAGCAAATTTTACTATAAATAGATTAGGTTTGGTTTTACTTAGCATTTTCAATTGTACTTCTGTGTATTGTTTAATATACTTCTATTCTTTGTTTATTTTTAAGAACTATTTAAGAACTTTTGTTTTATTTGCCATGTTAACCACTTTATGATTAATGTGCTCCATCCATGGCCAATTGCTACCTTGAACCTGATTCTGCTGCAATAGCCTCTAGTACTCTGTAACACTGAAATGTATAAACAAGGTTCAGAAAATGAAAAAAGAAAGGATGGACTATTAGGTCTTGTTCAGTATTTTATGCTTGATAAACCTGTAAAATACACTAGCTACGTTACCTGTAAATTAAAAAATTATTATTATTATTATTATTATTATTTGTATCTTTTCCCGTACATATATCCTCAGTGTTCTTCCTATACATTTTCTTGGTATTCTCGTGTGTCTTACCCACCACTTCCTCACTCATTCTCTCACAATCCTGTAAAACCTGCTTCTCAGACTTTGTCATTTCAAGGCACCTTGCTCACTTCTATTCTGCTTTTTGACTACCACCAATGGTAAGTCTTTTCCCGTACATATATCCTCAGTGTTCTTCCTATACATTTTCTTGGTATTCTCGTGTGTCTTACCCACCACTTCCTCACTCATTCTCTCACAATCCTGTAAAACCTGCTTCTCAGACTTTGTCATTTCAAGGCACCTTGCTCACTTCTATTCTGCTTTTTGACTACCACCAATGGTAAGTGGGCCCCCATTACCCACTGTTACAACATCATTTGTATTCTTCTGAATACTTCTGATTTTTGAAGGCGGCTCTCAATATTCTTACCTCTGTATTCTTGTGTGTCTTAACCTCACTTGTCTGTTGCTTCCTCTCTCTTTTGTGTTTGACATAGCAACCAAAGTGAAATTGACCAATCAAATTGCTTGGAGGGACTGTACTCACAGACAGTAGTGTTTTCTTATATAGTAGAGGTGTATGCATATACTGTATATACAGCTTGAGAAAAGTGTCAAATGACAATAATTCTTGTTTTTTACACAAGGGAGGGATGAACAAAGGAAGAAAACAATGTATCAAACAAACAAAAACCCTGCCAGCCTGTGAGAGGCCTTCCCACTTTCCCATCCCCTGATGCCATTCCAAAGCTTTCCTTTTTATCACCCTGCACCATGAGACCCACTCTTGCTCTTGCCTTCTTCACTTCCACGGTCCTTGTAACTCTAAATGCTAGTTGGCTAAGTAGGGCTGACCTTTAAGCTCAATTCTGGGGCTACTTTCAGGACATGCTCCAAAATCACTGCCACCATAAGGAGTGCAAGTTTAAATAGATATACTGTGAGCTCATAAATCCTTAACAGACTTGGTAAAGATTAATAAAACTGTGTAGCACATACAATGAGCTATTTTATGCTTACTAAATGGCAAAAACGGCAGCTGTTACTCTAACAGAAGTATACAGAAATTTTTTTTACCAGATTATTACATTTTATACTTAAAAATGTTGGGGACAAGATTTTAAGACTCTTTGTGTCCAGCACTTAGCGTATCCTCCTTTAACTTGGTTGTCAGCACAAGACCTTTTCTGTAATGTTTGCAAGCATGCAGTGGGAGCAATTGTGGTCCATTACTATATTCACAAATGGGGACAGTTGAGGTCTTCAGACCTCCATTTATGGACTACAGTCTTCAATTCAGTTATCATTGTCCAGTCTGTAGACTAATATGGCTATTGTAAAACATTGCTTTTGATAGGCCAGCTATTTATTTATTTGATTAGGGTTTACTTATGACCAAGTTGATGTTTTCTGGCAAAAGCAAACAAAGCCAAACAAAATTTCTACATTAAATACAGTTCCGGAGGCCATGGAGGTAGGGACAGTAGCAGTGAATAATTCACTGCCATATTGCAAAGTGATTATGAGGATTTTTAATGGTTTCCATTCCTCTTATGATGCTCCTGATGGTTTGAGCAACAAAAAGTTTTCATTTTGGTCACTCAGACTGTAGCATCTGATTTCACTCAAAACATCATTGTGTTTGGTCCTTGTTAATAATAGATTTCCTTTGGCATCCCTTCAAAAGTACCTGTTAGACATCTGATTGTTGACTTGAAAACTTAATGACCCCAGACAGACATTGTAGTCCTATAGCTCTGACCCTTGGGTCCTTTTTTGGCACATGACTGTGCCATGGGATGTGATGTCCTTGTATGCTTTTGTGTCGTATTCATCCTAGATTTGCAATTTTGATGTTCTTGATTAATGCCTTAAAATTAAATATTTCACTTTTTTTGTATTTTTTATATCTGTTACCATTTTTATGAAGGCCAGCTATGTTTTGTCTCACTTCATTTCTTATTAAGGAGCTGAAGCCTATAGAAAATGTATTACTTTATTAAAGTAACTTTATTGAAAGGAAAAGTCGCAGAGCACCAGAAGTTTCTAGAACTCTGACCTCTTGTGATAAATACATCCTTTAAGAGACACTCTCTTACATTTTGACTACTCTAACAACAAGACCTCATCTTGTCAGGATCCTTTCTTTCAAGATATTGCTGGTGATACTGGAAATCACCTGCTGAAGAGCCTTGACCGATTCCAAGATCCTGTTTGACAGGTTCACTTTTTCATTGAATCATTGAATTCCACCTAAACCTGGATGTCTGAGGGAAAGCTCTCTGTCGCAAAGAGATTCTGCAAGTTTGCTGTATTATTGTGGAATGAAGTTTCTCTAGCTTTTCCCATCTGTGTATTGAGTTTAAAAAAGGTTTGAGAGTATAAGCGTACAAAGGGGGGTTTGATGTTTTTTAAGCACCACAGTACTTATGTACATTGTGACAGATTAAAGGGTCCCCATGACCCCTTGAACCCTCAGACCAGATGTCAGACACCAGATAAAAGTCAAAATTAATATTTATTATAATAATAAGTGCACAAAGCACCACTACTCCACACTATTCCAATAAACAATAATCAATAATAAACACTACAATAATCAATCCTCCACTCCCAGACGCGTTGCCACCCTTCCACCCAGCTCAGCTCGACATCTGGGATTTCCCATAGTCCTTTTATAGTCCTTGACCTGGAAGTGTTTCGCCCTCTCTGTCCATGTGACTAGGAACACTTCCAGGTCATATAAAAACTCCAGTTCTTCACCCCGGAAGCACGTTGTTCCTTCCAGTCATGTGTTCATGACGCACTTCCGGGTTATAGGGCACATAGCACTCTGTGAGCCTCCCTCCAGTGGCTCCTAGTGGTCCCCATGGTATCCAGCAAGGCTGTTTATAAAAACTACAATGTCCATATGGCCCTGCTGGAATTTGGGGCACTTCCATGTTGTTGGGAGAGCTCCATCTAGCGGCTTGGAGGTGTGGACCAGAATATTTGGCCGGCCATCCCTCACAACATTATACTGTGTGTGTATATATATATATATGACTTTGGGGAGATGATTTATGACTAGACAATTTTTGTTAATCACACCGTGAGAGTCTCCCATTCATGCAGATTCACTCTGTATTCCACTCACAACATCAAACTGTATGTGACAGAGTATGCAACTCGTCTTCTTGTCCAGGCAGTGGCCACGATACTCTAAAGCAGGGGTAGGCAACGTCGGTCCTGGAGTGCCACAGTATGTGCAGGTTTTTGTTCCAACCCAGTTCCTTAACGAGAACTCAATTATTGCTGATGAAGCACATATTGCTTAAGTGACATTTTAATGCTTCATTTTAGTGGTCTCGCTTGTTAAGGTTCTCCAACCTTAATTGCTTATTTCAATCTTAAACTGCTGCATTCAGTGTTTTAATTGCTCCTTATTAGCAATAAGATGTAAAAGACAAAGCAGCCAGCAGTTCTCCAGCTAGCTTTTTTCCAATTACATCTGTGTGTGTTCATCTTGCACGGTTTGATTTAATAAAACACTTAATAGAAAAATGTGACAGACTGAAAATGATCTGTTTTAGGCTTCATATCATTTGGATGATATCCTTGGAAAGGAAAAAAATCTACGATATAAAAGCCTTACATTGCACAGACTAACAAGCCATAAAATTAAATAAGGTCTGAAATTGGCATTGATTGGTTTCTAATTAAGCAATTGGGTTGAATGAAAACCTGTAGCCACTGCGGCTCACCAGGACCGACATTGCCTACCCCTGTTTTACATCTTATTGCTAATAAGGAGCAATTAAAACACTGAATGCAGCAGTTTAAGATTGAAATAAGCAATTAAGGTTGGAGAACCTTAACAAGCGAGACCACTAAAATGAAGCATTAAAATGTCACTTAAGCAATATGTGCTTCATCAGCAATAATTGAGTTCTCGTTAAGGAACTGGGTTGGAACAAAAACCTGCACATACTGTGGCACTCCAGGACCGACGTTGCCTACCCCTGCTCTAAAGTGCATTATCACATGTCATTTTCATTAGGTCACTCCACTGGCTCCCTCTAGCAGCACGTATCAAGTTCAAGTCATTGATGCTTGCCTACAGGGCACTCAGTGGTTCAGCACCTTTGTGACTGGAGGACCTCATTTGGTCCTATGCTCCTTCTTGCCCACTCAGGACTGCTAATGAATGGAATCTGGTGCTACCACTTCCACTTGGTATCAAACTTTTATCGAGACAGTTCATGTGGCTTCCAATGTGGTGGAACGAGCTGCCCACGTTCATCCCTTAGTGTATTTAAGAAGCTTTTGGATGACTTTCCCATTTTGTGAATATCTTCCTAATTGCTAATGGTTTTGATGCTAGGTTCTTTTGCAGTTATGATGAGGCTAAAAAGTCTTTTGCTTAAATTGGTTTTCTTTATTATAAGGCCTGAAGCATTTTTCACTAGTTTTGGTCAATTTTTATAACCTAGTCTTGTAACACTTGTTTCAAAGCACTCCCTAATTAATGTTGACTTGATTATGTTGATATCACGTGTATGTCATTTTGGATAAAAGCATCCGCATAATGAATACATGAAAATGTAAATAGGTCAAATGCTAATTCCAAATGAAAAATGAAAAGTATGGCAGAAAACACAAGGTTCTGGCCTTTGTAATGGTATTAACTTCTGTTTTTCAGGTAAAGACTCTTACCTCTTAGCTAGAGTATTATAGCATCCCTTGTGTATATGGAACATTTTTCTTAAAGATAAAATGGGTTGGCATCGCTTTTAGAAATAGTTCCTACCTTCTGCGTGGTTATTCCCAAAACTGAATAAGCAAAGACTAAAATGGAGTCATTGTATAAACATAAAGAATACAAGTTTATCATTCAGCTTAGGATGAGCTTATCTCTAATCTTGTTCTCTTTAATGTGTTAATGAAAGCAAATCATTGTGTTCCTGTTCTTAGTCTGTGTCTTTATTCATTTTCTGAACTCATCAATTTTCCGTTACAAGGTTGTGGTGAATCCAAACCTATTACTGCAATTTCGAGAAAAAGTGTGGCTGGGGTACCACCAGTCAATCAGGCAATTTAGTGTAATGTAGAATTGAAATTATTAGTGAATGTTTAAAGGCCAATCCCCCTTCTTAAGAAAGCGCTCTCCCAGTGTTCTACTCAGATGTCAATTTGCACATTTTCAAGTTTCTTCAGGAAAGTATTTTTGACTTGTTGTGGGTGCCATCTAGTGACTATTTCTTGTCAGTGCAAGTTCATCTACAGATAATTGATGAGGGATGGAGTACCACTGTAAGTGTGACCATCTGGGAAGTGATCTGTATGGCATCTTCCAAGTAAGTGAATACCCTTCAAAGTTTGCATCTTAAGGTGTTGTAACAGAATTGGATGACAGGAAAGCAAAAATTGAGGGCGTTTGAAGTGTGAAACCCACATAAGCTTCACTGAGGAACTGAAGACACTCTTTTCACATGAGATGATAAGATGAGATAGGCTTTTATTAATTTATCATAATCTGTATTATATTCTGCATTGTAATCTTCAGCAGACATTAACCCCAATGTGCAAAACTCTCTGAAATTAAAAAAGGACATTTATATTTTCCTTTTTTCTATGCAGAGTTTGTTTGAAAGCATGTTTCCTGTCAGAGGCCCTGTTTACGCTGATGCTGAAGTGCTGAGTCAGGCAAACCCCTCATCTGGTTCATCTACAATGGTTTCCTTTCTGATATCAAATTATCTTGAAAACTCTGTGGTTGACATACTATATAAGGCTTAAGTTTTAACTACCAGTGTTCATAGTAACATCATCATCATTGCCTGTCCTTTCCTACCTACCTGAGATATTCTGGAGCTGACCTTCACTCAATTCCAAAGCAAAGCCTCCTGATGCCATTGTTTCTGAATGCTGTTTTATCTTCATGGTTCCTACTCTCAGGTGCTTATACCATCTTGCAGTCTGTAATCAACTGCCAAGTTATTGCCAGAAAACCCACACCGATTTTACCAATGATATGTTTTCTGTGCACATTTAACAGTTTATCCCATCTTTTTATGTATTGCACTTCTACATGTATCAGCTCTTCCCAGTTTTTGTTTACATCAGATTTTTCCTTTGTTATCTTTTTGCTTGTTTATATCTTGTATGTTTTGGAAAACTCTTGCATTGGTGGGCTCAGTGAAGGTGCTATATATCTTATGCTAGCCTAAGGAATGCTAACCATCACTATACTCCATTTAAATATGTTTATAGGCTTCATCTCACCCCTGGAAAAGTACACCTATTAGTCCTTTCTCTAGCCCTTAGACATTCCTTGAGTGCTTATGCATCTATCCTAGTTTTGTCCTTCTGTTCTACCTTTCTGGTCTGTACTTCCTGTTCACATGCTTTGATGTTTTCAATTACAGCCCCACCTTTACCACTAATTCAAGTTCTCCTAGACCTCTCATTTTTGTGCATCAATGCAAGTTCATCAACTTAGGCATAGTAGCTGCTAAACTGCTTCTTGCTTCCAGATGGTAAACCTCTGAATGTCAAAGAAATGTCTGTCCTCTTTCTCTAATTTGATTCACCTTGAGCTGTCTGCATTGCAGATTAATGGAGTAGCATTAAGTAGTTTCATTCAAAACTGAATTCTGCAGATTCCAATCTGTTATTAGCAAAAATCTGTGATACAGTGACTCCCTTAGTTCAGTATGGTGGTTTGGTGAGTTGGCATCAAAATCATTCCCAGTATTACACTAAACTCAGAAGAGTGGTGGGAAAGGTAAGTGATGGGCACTGTTTGGGTTTGTAATTTCTTATATAGAGTCATTTTGTATTGATCCATATAATCTTTTGATTGTGTTAATAGAAATTTTATCACAAATAAAACCTGGAGAAGATGAGAAAGGTGCCTTTCTTCCAGAGGGTAGGATCAGGTTGATCATCTTGAATAAAGAAGTAGAAGAGAAGTACTTAACTATGGCTGTGAAAAGTGCCTGCCTATGATAATGATGGGAAGACTAGATTTCTTTATGGAGAGTGCTGTGCATGCACGTCAGAGGATCATCTTCTGGACTCATCTGAGGTATATAGTACCACTCTGGGGTGAGAGGGGGCATTGAGACTAATCGTGTCATCTTCCTTTTTCTCCACAATGCCAAGAAGATGAGTCCACTCTTTCCGGTCACCAGCCTATAACACTTGAGCCCGCTGGAAGGAGGCATCAATCTGTAAACCAAACATTCCACATGACGGAGTGCCATCCTTTTTGATCCTAATTCAAAGACCCTTACATTAATGCCAGACACAGGCTGTTGTTAAGTTTTTTGTTTGCTTATTTATGCCATAGAGTGCCTTTATTTAAATTTGAACTGGCGATATTAAACTGGAACAGCTGGGTTGGCACCCCAACATTTATTCTTTCTTGTTATTTTTTGCACACCCACAAGATAGAAACCAGATTATCATTATTTAGCTTCAATTTTTGACCAAGGATACTAAACATTTATCGTTTTTCCATGTACCCAGGACATGTCATTATTTTAAATGTACTTTTGTCTTAAATTGATTTATTAGATCAACAATATGCATCAAGATGGAGTGGTAAGGTTTGTATGCCTCCTCAGAAGTAAATAGCAAGGAGAAGGTGGGTGGAGAAGAGGAAATGAGGCTCAAGATGGATGGAGATGCATGTAGTAGGTGGAAGTTTCTTTGGGTAGCAGGTAGTAACACTGCACAGAAGATGGGAAAAGATGGTAGAGGAAGAGATGCCATAGTGAAATGATGAGATATTAGTAGAGACAGGCCCTCAAGTAATAGGGAGATGTAGAAATCTTGAATCCATGCCAAAAATTAAGTAAAGACCCACGATAGATCAGATTGAGTGTGCAGCAACTTGAAATAATGGATTGGCTAGACTGTGTGAATCAAGATGTCTTTCTAACTTCTTCAAACATTTGGTACCTTCACAGAATCATGATAGGCTGGGAAAGTTGTGCTTAGTTAAGCAGATAATAACTATATGGTTAACCTAGTGCTGCAGTTCACATCAGGGACAAATCTATTGTACCATCTGCCTAAAACCCATTATTTATCTGAAAGGAAACATTTACTAGAAAAGTTTTGTCATGAATGCTAACATTTTTGCTTCTGATTGTGACAGTTATTGTTCTATTTTATTCTTCTTTCAGATGGCAAAATGGAAACATCTGAAAACTTTGAAAAATGCTGCAAATAGATATTATAGAACTTTTGATTTTCATCCAACATTTAATTTTGAAACTTTTTTTTTCTTCAAAAAGAAACCTTTTAGGGTCACAGTAACTTGAATTTTGTTTAGTAAAATGGAAGTCCATGTGAATCAATTGTATTCAAAATCAGCTAGTAATTTTAGCTAAATTGATTTGTGATCGGAGTGTCTGTTCATTGGCTACACTATATGTTCCATGAGCACACAGGCATGCACACAATGACGTGTCAGGAACAGTCGCATCATGTTTAGTCATTTTACATTCCCAGTGAACAAAAGCTTTTGCTGTCTATGGCACTGTGATTTATTTAAAAAAATTATTTTAGTGAAGGGCGGCAATGGTAGTGCTGCTGCCTTGCAGTTAGGAGACCCGGGTTTGCATGTTCTCCCTGTGTCTGCATGGGTTTCCTCTGGGGGCTCTGGTTTCCTCCCACAGTCCAAAGACATGCAGGTTAGGTGCAATGACGGTCCTAAATTGTCCCTCGTGTGTGCTTGGTGTGTGGGTGTGTGTGTGTGTGTGTGGGTGTGTGTGTGCCCTTGCCCGGGGTTTGTTTGGCTGGGATTGGCTCCAGCAGACCCCTGTGACCCTGTAGTTAGGATATAGCGGGTTGGATAATGAATGGATGGATGGACTTTAGTGAAAGTGGTTATGAATGATAATGTATAGAACAGTGGTTTAAATGTTTTTTGAATTTCTCAACCCTTTTGATCAATGGAAAAATCGTAAGTGAAAACACCTCATGTGTCAACTTGGCAATACTGCATTGGTCTTCAGTCTTGTCCCTTGAATTTTGAACTGATGCTAGTTTTGTTATTTACAAATGGGAACCATGAAGCACAGATGTGTTGATAAAAAAAGGGATCAGAGGTTAGAGGAATATACATGAATCCCATGCAACATTTTTTGTTTGGAAAGAAATATTTCCTTGGGATTTGTTTTTTACCATTTTATAAATGATTTGTTCTTATATTTTCGGGAATGCTCAGATCAGGTTGTGGTGGTTTTAGATGAAAATCTGCATCTTGCCCATTATTATTCTAACTCCACAGTTTACTATTATATATTTTTTAGCAACCCTTCTTTGCCTACTTTAACAAAAACATCTATATTTATGGTTCAATCAAAAATAAAATTTTCATCTGACCTAAAATTCTTAAACAAAAGATTTTTTAGAAATAGTTTGGGCCCAGTTTATTTTTGTGGAAGTTTTGTGTCATTTTGATAAGATATATCAGCAACCCCTAATGTTTGCCACTTAGCTGACTTTTCTCCAGACTTTCTATGGATCACCTGTTTGTGGTCAGTCCTCTTTTTTATCATTGTCTGATGATGGAAGTAATTCACTTGTCATGTGAAGCTCACTTCTTGTCAGTTGGCCTCATTATTTACACAGGTCAAAGATATTACATCAGTGTTCTGTCTCTCAGTTAACACAAGGTGCACTTAAAAACACACATACACAAACTGGTAAATATCAGTTTCAGATCATGAATCTGAAGTCATTCTTAACTCTTAGAAAAACAGCAAACTGCTGTTTCTCTCACATTAAGTTTACGTACCACAGGATCCCTTCAAGACAAAGGGGACCACCAGTTGGAACAGTGAATTTGTACAATGTGCTCATTGGTGGTGACAGTTTTGAAGCAGCAGCCAAGACACCAAAGCAAGCTTTTTATTTATGAGACTATATACCATACATTCCCGTTCTTGCCTAGGGCATATAAATAATAGATTGTGACAAAAAGTCTAAGATTGTTGCCACAAGTAGGTAAAATATTCATTATTCAATAATAGCATGAGGAAAATGACAATTCAGGAGTTGCTGGTGCTCTACATTGAGAGTTGAGGTGATTGTTGACAGTAGTAAGAAAACTGTTCGTGTAAGAGACGCACTGGTGGTATTGTATGTCTCAGCTGGCATGGGAGTGCCTGGGGATTCCCCAGGAAGTCTTCAGGGCTGTCGTAAAGAATAGGCAGTCTGCTCTGCCCTTCTCCGCCTGTTGCTGCTGCAGTCTTCACCAGGTCAAACAACATACAAAATGAAATGCAAAGAATTCTAATAAACAGAGGTGTAAACGAGTATGTCACCTGCTGAGGATTAGCTTTTTTATTACTATTTATAGTTCCTTTTTAAAATGTCACAAAAAATAAGAGTGAAATATTACTCAGCTATTTAATACTCTGCATATAAATGTCAGGCATGTCTTTGCCATGTCTCACACTGCAGGTTGTGCGTAGAAAATTAAAGAGAGGCTACTCCCTAGGCGGAGTTTGACGTAATTGTCTGGGATAACAAGATCCAATGACATCATAAAACATATCAGATATGTTTTTCACAAATTGTTTCTGCATCTGTGGTCATTATGATAAGAAGTACACATGATACTCCAAAGTACTATTTGCTACACAAAATTAAAAAAAAAAAACCTTTCCTTATTGTTATGCTTTGTGGCCATTCAGTGAGTGTAAACATCCTCATTCTTCTCTCAAGCGTGATTGGCATTATGACTTATAATGTGAACTTGTTTTGGGTTTTTATGCTTTTCCGGGGGAAAGTCAATTGAGATACACCCCAGTGCATTCAAGGATGGGGCAGACTTTCAAGATACAACATCATCATTATCAGGTGATGTTAGTGACTGAGCAATTGAATACCATGTTTCAATGTCACAACTATCATTATAATTAGTAGAGCCAATGGTTCAAAACAGATCCATCAGGAGTACATGCCATTGCCTCTACTGTTGGCTGTCATTTAGAAAAATTAAAGCAGTATCCATTCTGAAATAACACAGAACATCATAGAATGTAACTAAGGCATTTACTTTAGTGCCCAATAGGCAAGAATGAATATGATGAAGAACTGTAATATTCAATAGCACTGGCCAATGACAATTAACATATTGACATAAACTCTTTCTAATGTTAAGATCCCTAAAGGCAGTCAGTAGTGAAAAAGAATTTTAAAGTTATGAATACTGTTTTAAAAACAGTGTTCTTTACTAGAGGCACCTTAAACTCACATAAAAACAATGAAAAATGTCTGACCTGTAAAAACCAGTGAGAGTTTTGACAATAATCTGAAATATATCAAAGAAAAAAATATGGGAAATTTGTTTTTATACAATATTCATGATATTTCTGATTTAGTCATCTATATTAGAATTACAATGGCGTACTGGGTAGTGCTTTTGTCACAGAGTCCTGGGTTTGTATCCTGCACAGCCTCTTTGGCTATGTTGGCATATTCCCCCCCTCAGGGGCATGTGAGTTAGGTTGATTGATGGCTCTAAGTTCTTACCATACGAGTGAATGCAAACTTGTGTGTGAGTATGACCTGTCTGGGACTGGTTTCTCTCTGCATTCAGTACCATCAGGATGAACACTGGCCTCAATCCATGATTCTGAACAGGATTATTAGGTTTATCACAACTAATCAATCTATCATCCAGTAGCATTGATCAAGACTAATTTATCATAGCATGGTGCTTTTGGACTGTAGAGGTGAGCACTGTTTGCTGCTTTCCTTGACCAATACAGTTATCATGAAATTTCATATGAAAGTCCTACACACAAAAAGCATCATGGCTTATCTAGGGTGTGTTTCTGTATTAAGTCTAATTCTGTTTGGATGAGATTAGATTAAGCTGTATAAAAGAAAGAGGACCTTCTCAAGCCATCCCTGAATGCAAAGTAATGCTAAGGTATCAAAATACCACAAATACAATGATTATTAATTAAAGAATATAATAAGAGGTTGTTATGAACACAGGATATAAGACATGATTCAAAGTAAACAGGTGAAGAAAAAAACAAACACCTGCTGCCTGTCTAAGTCTAGCTAACAGGCAAGTCACATTTATCCAGTGCCCTGGCAGACAACTTAACCATCTTAATATTGCACAATAGCATTCCTCAGAACTACAAATTCCATCTCAACTTTCTGACTCCACTATCACTAGAGATCCGACCACAAGGAATTTTGAGCTGGCCAGCTAGGAGGCCAATGTTATGAAAGGTCCGGTGTGATGATGACTAGTGAGTATTTTCTCTCCCAGTCCCTGGGCTTCAGTACCCATTTGCCATTCTGGGAACTGGAGTCCTGGAGTACAGCCCTGTTGGGTTCTGTGGGTGCTGCCACGGGGTGCTGCAGGGTTTTAAAATTCCAGCTTTATGGGATTTCCGCCTGACCCAGAAGTGCTCCCAAATGAAAATGTCATAGTACTGGAAGTACTCCCGTGTCTAAGATAAAAGGAGCTATTCCGCCACACCTCAGGGTCAGAGTTGGGAGGCAGCGGGTGACACTCATTAGGAGAGTGGAAGGAGCAAAATAATCTTTTGGCTGTGTTCAGCAGTGATGCAGGGAGTTGAGTTGGCATAGGTGAATGAGTTTAAATACCTGGGATCAACAGTACAGAGTAACAGGAGTGTGGAAGAGAGTGCAGGCAGGATGGAGGAAGGTGTCAGGAGTGATTTGTGACAGACAGATATCAGTAAGAGTGAAAGGGAAGGTCTACAGGATGGTAGTGAGACCAGCTTTGTTATATGGGTTGGAGACGGTGGCACTGATCAAAAAACAGGAGACAGCACTGAAGGTGGCAGAGCTAAAGATGTTAAGATTTGTACTGGGTGTGATGATGGACAGGATTAGAAATGAGTACATTAGAGGGTCAGCTCAGGTTGGACAGTTAGGACACAAAGCCAGAGAGGCGAGATTGCGTTGGTTTGTACATGTGTAGAGGAGAGATGCTGAGTATATTGGGAAAAGGATGTTAAGGATGCAGCTGCCAGGTAAGAGGAAAAGAGGAAGGCCTAAGAGAAGGTTTATGGATGTGATGAGAGAGGACATGCAGATGATTAGTGTAACAGAGCAAGATGTAGAGGACAGGAAGCAATGGAAACAGATGATCCGCTGTGGTGAACCCTAACATGAGCAATTGAACGACAAAGAAGATGTTTTGGCTGTGTTCACTAAAAAAAGTGTTAGTGAGGAATAAAAATCTGTTTTATCCTGAATTGTGTTGGGTGACATTGTGTCTGTGGTTTGGGGTTAAGTAGCACTGTCTTGTGGTTACACTAGTTTAAAAGTAAGGATTGCAACACTGGAATGCCTGAGAAGGCCCCTACTGACTTCAGGTGTCCCTGCAGGCCTGAGCTCCAGCATAGGCATAAAAGATTAGGCAATCCAGTGGTGGTCCACCATACTGTAGTAAGTACCCCTGCTGTCACTTGTCAGATTGGTATCCAAATAACATAGTACCCAGTTGTCATGTTCTTATTTTTTTCCCTGGAGTAATAATTTCCTGGGCACTCCAGAAATGCCTCCATTACAGCACTCAAGCAGCAACCCTTCTAACCTCCTGGCAGGGTTGTGTACCTTGCTTCTGCCAAAGGTTATATTCTTAGTATTGTCAAGGTCTTGCAGTTTCTTCTTCTTCTATGTAGCACTCATTGTAGCCTCAGGGTCTGCCCCTATCTAGCACCCCTCTGCAGTGGAATTGGTAAATGGATAGATTCATAGATGGGCGGGTGAGTGAAGGTCTGCAACTGCTCCAGTGATGTATATGTTTGATTGTGCTGCTGGTGATTTTTAGTTGGACTTGTGTACATTTTCTAAAAATTAAAATTAAAAGAAATTACAGATTTTTAAACTTCTTTTCTCACAGAAGATACATCCTTAGGAAATGGTTTATGCTAAAATGCATTGACCCACTTTTTAGCCATCTTTTATCAACTAGACACATATTGTATTAACCATTATCTTTCTAAAATGCATTTAATGCAGCTTTTGAAAATGTAATAATTTATTTGACTTACAAATGGATGACCATATAACAATATGAACCCCATTAAGAAGTCAGATTTATTCTGCTTGAACATTCTGCAAGTAGTGCTATGAACAAACTTTGTTATCTATGAGTGGCCTAATGGCCTTGATCTTCCTTTTATTTGTTTATTATAATGTGTACTTCATTTCAACAAACTCAATAATGTTTCAGCCAGTGTTCACAATCTCTGGCTGAGTGTTTTCATTGTATGTAATCTTTGTGTTTTTGTTAAGAATGATTTGTAAATACTTTTACATTTTTTTAGTTTGCCTATTTATCTTATATGTATTTATGAATATTATTTTACAAAATTAATTAATATTTCTTGATTATTGTATATTTAACAATTCTTTAATTTAGATACCTTATATTTTGCAGTAGAGCCAACTGATGCTGCAGGTGGGTAACAATACCCAGGAGTACTTCAGAAGAAACAGCTTTTAAAAAGTCAGCCTTGACATTTTAGCGATCTTCTGTTTTGTTAACCATTTCTGCATTTGGATTTGGATTTCACGGTTTATCGACTTCTGGATTTTTTTAAAATACTGATTTTGGGCTATAGAGTAGTAAATATATCAATTTTTAAAGGCAAAACATTTTGTTTCCTTTTCATTCTGCCTTTGTTCTTCTTTGTGCTATTTTTGATTTTTTTTTACTTTCGTTATAAAGAATAATTGATTTGTTTTTCAAGTTCTCATCTTCCCTTCTTATATTTTTGTTAGCCCCATTTTTGGGCCTATGCAAGCATGGAGCCTTCCTTTTGGGTTGGAGGTAGGCTGCTGGGGTGAAACCAATTTAGTACACTATGACCTGAATTAACAGCAGGTCTGGACTTTTGTGGGGGCTTTTGTAGACTGGTTTTCCTTTTTTTTTTGTTCTTTATTTCACCTTATACAATTTCTTGTATTAAGAATTTGTTAGTTTTCACATACCCCTTGGGATCAGAGCGCATTGTCAGCCATTGTACAGAGCCACTGGAGCAATTACAGGTTAAGGGTCTTGCTCAAGGGCCCAGCAGAGTAGGATCTCTTTTGGCAGTGACGGGGATTTGAACCAGCAACCTTCTGGATACCAGCACAGATCCTTAGCCTCAGAGCTACCACTTTTGTGCCTCTGTTGGGATCGTTTGATCCAAAATAGCCAAAGAGGTGTGAGGCCTTCAGGAATAGGAACAGGCCTGAATCCAACTCAGAAATAGCCAGGGAAGCAGGCCTGAATCCAAACAGCCTGCCTAGAGTAGGTGCACCAAAAGTCAGCCTAGCTTCCACTAGAATCGATGGCTTGGGACCACACTGGGGTAAAATGATCTTCACTCTCAAAGTTCATGCTCTGAAATATTCCAGAATACATGCAAAATGCCTCACTAGGAAGGGAAACCGGCAAATCCTGGCTGATGCAACACAAAAAGAAATCTTTATAAACTGAGTATTTAATAACAAAAATTTAAAAAGTAGAAAAGGAGGCAAAAAGGATTTGCTAACCATCAAGTGTACACACTATACCACAGGGGACTGCAATTCCCATGAGCCTGTTACAGAATAGTCAAAAAAATAGGGTCAGAGGTCTATTTTATAAACAGCTGAATTAACATAATAGTGCTGATTAATGCATACATTTACTCTGACTGGTTCATTGGCATACACCCAAATACTTATCTAAATAAAAGTATTTTCTACTACCCTCTTGCTCTTCTCATATCGCTAAGGTTCAGCTATTATCCTTGAACTCTCTGTGTATGTGACAACTATCCAGTCTTGTTGTTTACAGGACATCTGCTGTTCTCTTAATCATCTCCTCATATATTTTGTGTATTACATCAACCTTCCTTCTAATACATTCTTGTCTTTTATTCATCTAACCATTTCAGTAGTTCTCTTCATGACATTTTTAAAGCAAATGTTTATATATTTCGATTCACACCACAAACCAAATTACTTAATTATTGTTACCTCTAAATTATTTTCTCACAACAGACAAAAATATATACTTAAAAATTAGAGACAGATTTCCTCCTGTATGGCTAATCATGCAAATGTAAGTTCAATTCCTTTGGATTCTTCCAATATTTTACATAACCTAATCTAAACATTTGGAACCTAGAAGAAGAATTGGAGCATAGGTAGAGCCATGTGAAAAAAAAAGATTTTTTTATTTATCTTTGGTCTCTTTGTGAACAATATTTAAAAAGTTCTTTAAATCATTGTTATTGTAACTGCTAAGTATGTTAACAATGGTTAAACAATTAAAGAAAACTGACAATATTTAAGCTCTTTTGTAAAGCTGTTATCACTTTACTTAGAAATTTTGTAAAACTCCCCCAGTATATTAAGTACTGTACATATGAAAGTGATTGAAATGGATCAGTAATGTAAAGCACCATGTCACCTATATAAATACTCACTCATAATTCCACAAATCTGTCATTGTTTACATAAGTAGATTGTGAGAGGTTCAGTCGCAATGGCAAATAAAATCATTATTTTTATTTTATAATAATGAACAATTTCCTTTTATATGTCTTAAACAGTTATTGACATTACTGACTCAAAGATCCAGGGATCAAATTCTGGAATATACACTATATTTGTGGAGTTGGCATATTTTCCTTGTGTTTGTGTGGATGTCCCAAAGACATCCAGGTCAGATCAATTGACTCCACTGAGTGTGGATGTATATATGAATGTGGCTCATGGTGTACTTAGTTGTTTTGACCTTGTGCCTGTTTCTGACAGTAGAGGCTTTAGATCCATGTACATGATGGCTAACCATACCCTTGCAGGTAAAAGTGATTGTGGTAAGGCCTCCCTGGTGGCAGCTCTTTAGCACACAAGAGAAAGCTAGAGGAACACTACACAATACCCCATTCTGAAAAGTGTATCTGGCCACATGCACTAAAATTATATTGCACATCCAGGCAAGCCACACAATAAGAAGACATGGTTTAAAAAATAAAACTGATTTATCTGAACAATTACAAAACCAATAGTTACACCAAAACAGAGACACTGTTATTATTTAAGTGGTTTCCAAATAACAAAAGGGTGTGAGGCCTTTGAAAGACCCATAAACCAGGCCTCTCCCCAAACAGTCTGACCCCATACCCCACTTGCAGATTTTACCCTGCACAGGCTCCTGAATTTAAAAATTAAAAAATAACTTTGGTGTCCCAAAATAAGTAAAAAAAAAAAAGGCTCCTCCAGCAAGAGGTACCATAAAAAGAATATCTTGTAAGGACAAGGCCAAAGCAGATTTTTTTTTAATAAGGACATTTACGGTATTTTAAATACAAAAAAGATGCACAAAACAGGAAAAGACAAAACATGAGGTAAAATAGATTTGCCTGAAAGGAAATCCAGAGAAAACAGGTCCCAATACATATTCCAACAATAAGAATTCACAAAAAAACAGAAGTAAAGAAGAAACCTTAAAACCAATAGAGCACAACCATTAAAAAAAGACTAAACATGAGATAGAGCTACAACCCTGGCTAAACCATAACAGATGTGCTCAAACACAGGAAAACAGATATAAATAGTTACAATCCAAAATAGCAAATTCCAAAGCAGAATCTTAAAGTAAGTTGAAGGTCAAAAAACAAGGGATTGAAACATGTGTCAGAATACTAGATAAAACTAGAAAAAAAAATAAGCCAAAAAACTCAATATTAGAAAAAGAATGTGACTGCTGCACAACAAACTTTGACATGCAGCACATCAAGACAGGAGGACCCTGGGCAAAAGACAAGACTAGAGATGGAGGAACTATCTGATGATTAAGAACTTTGTTGTAACTTTGATTTTAATGACGTATGGGATTGACTAAAAACCACTGAGATACTGTCAAAGGGGAATGGATATACAAAGTTAAACACAAACATGTGTTTTTTAAGTCTGTTTGTGTTCACTGTGTTTTAAATTTATTATTTTGTTTTGAAATGGTGGGAAATTAAAAAAACAAAAAAACTCAGGACTGACCAGCCACGGTCTGAGAATTCCTACTTATTATTGCAATAAACATGATATTTCCTTAAGAGTTATAAACTTTTATTCTTATTTATTTCAGTGAATTTAACGTGAACACTAAGTTGTAAAGTGTAGATCCTATGTCTCAGATGACTGTTATGTGGAGCGTTCAAATGTCTTGTCCTATTTTCAGAGATAAAAAGTAGTTCTATTCAAAAGGTGTCTTAGTATTTAAAGGTACAAGAATTATATCCACTGCCTTCTATTGTGGATAGACACATTTCTGGAATTTCTATTTCTGAAGGTGCCAAATACCTATTCTAGTGCACATTTCCATTTAATCTTTTTTTACAAATTGCTACATCACTAAAACTAAAAAATATTACCAAGTTGCAATGTGAATTTCTGATTTTAATGTTAAAAACTGTCCAATATTATCCACAGGTCCATTAATTTCCTGAGCCCATTTAATTCTGCTAATGAATCATGTGAAGATGGAGCCAATCTTAACAGCACTGAGCACAGGATGCCAGACATCATTGGTAAATGCAGTGGGGGAAATAAGTATTTGATCCCCCGATGAATTTGTAAGTTTGCTCACTTACAAAAAAATGAACAGTCTCTAATTTTTATGGTAGTTTCATTTTAATGGAGAGAGACAAAAAATCAACCAAAAATCCAGAAAAAAACACATTAAATAAAAGTTATACATTGATTTGCATGTTGTTGAGAAAAATAAGTATTTGATCCCTTACAACCCAGACAGAATTCAGGCTCTCACAGATTGGCTATGTGCCTCAATCAATCAATCAATTACAGATACGCCTGATCTAAACTCATTATGTGTATAAAGCACACCTGCCCTCAGAATCAATTTCTTCCATTCTAACCTCTCCACCACCATAGGCAAGACCAAAGAACTGTCAAAGGACGTCAGGGAGAAGACTGTAGACCTGAACAAGGCTGGAATGGGCTACAAGACCACCAGCAAGAAACTGTTAGTGTGATTATTTGGAAATGGAAGAAATATAAAATCACCCTCGGTCTGGAGCTCCATGGAAGATCTTGTCTCATAGGGTGAGGATGATCATGAGAAAGGTGAAAGATCAGCCCAAAACTACATGGGAAGAGCCTGTTAATGATCTGAAGGTAGTTGGGACCACAGTCACCAAGAACATCATTGGTAACACACTATGCCGTAATTGAGAAACTTCAGAGAATCCTTGAGGCACATTACCTGCATTGTGAGGGAAAATCAGTTACGGCACTACGGCCATGTGGCTCGATTCCCTGAGGCTGATCCAGCTGACAGGATCCTCATTGTTGAGGACCCAAGTGGCTGGACCAGGCCAAGGGGACACACTTTACATCTGGCTGCAGCAGATAGATGGTAATTTGCTAGGGGTGGGACTGGACTGCGTGTCTACCTGGGGGGTTGCCAACCAGGATCCCTAGCTGTTTCGTCGTGTGGTGGGTGCAGCAATGCACTGCACTAATGCATGGTCCCCAACCTGACCTGACCTGACCCCTTTACATTTTCAATAAAGACCTGTAAATTCTGTGTCAAAAGTTGTTATCTAGGGGACAATTACTTTTTTACACAGTACTAATTTGTGTTGTAGAACTGTGTTAATTCAATAAATTACATAAGAAAAAAATAGTATTTACTCACTCAGGTGCCCTATAACTTATATTTGGTTAAAAACCAAAAATATTTAGTGTCAAAAATTTACAATATTGAAAATTAAGAAGGGGGCAAATACTCTTTCATGGCACTGTATATACTGTACAATAATGGAGGAGCTTACATTCTGCAGAAGTCATTAAGGTTTCCAAGTAGAAGGATAAGACAAAGAATAATCCAATACTCTGGCTCTTGTGATTGTTCAGTCAAGAGCAGCTGGTGTTTACCCAGAACCAGAATATGCTGGAAATAATCCTGTACCAAGGCCTGAGGGCTCCGATCACAGGTGAGCACCTGCTGGCCATGTGACCAAAGTAGTCTGGTTGGGCACAGCTGATAGTAGTTATGTTAAGAGCATTTTCAGTTAGATGATGGGCATGTACTATACAGATCAAGACAGACAAGACCTTAGCAGTGGAAATGGCTCTTTAAGAATTGAACACCCCTTCACTGGAAGATAGAGAGAATGCACATACTGTATGAAAGGAGTTGAAAATCACTGGCTTAATGGAGTCAGACTCGTATCACATACCATTGACCGTGTTTTAATTGGGGGTAGTTTCTTTCCTGCTCTGGATATGTGTACAGTGGGAAAGGCAATGGATGGATTTCAGGCTACTCACAAGTGCCAGGGCTGGTGCCATGCAGTTAGGATTTGTGCCAGTGGACACTAGGTTTGCTTCAAGGTGCCTTAAATTTGTACAGCAGAAAAGCTTGACTGCCTCGCAACTAGTTACATTTGAGATCTCCAAGGGAGGCATAGTTTGGAGGAGCAGCCTACCAAACCTTAATGTAAGTACTTAAATCGTTTTGAATTTCTGTACTAGTCATGGATTATGCATTACAAATATTGCAGTCAAAGACAATATTTCTCAGTAGTGTTCCTGTTAGCAAAATGATTTCAGCCAACAGTGAATGACTTAGTGCTTGTATCATTCAAACTTAGGTAATAAATTCTGAACATTCTACAAGAGAGGTGTACTAAGCTGCAGAATGAGACCACTAAGGGGTGTGTTGGGTCAGACAACTATGACATTGGTTCGATAAACCTGAGAGACTTAAACTGTTAGCTACAGTTTCCTAAGGAAAGCCTCTGTGTGAATTTAGTTCAGTTCAATCTGATGAGCTTTCCCACATCCTGATGAATAGAGAACATGTAATGTAAATAGATCATATTAAAGATTTAATTAGTGGAGGCAGCTACAAGGATCTGTGGCCAAAAGGTTTAGTGATTTGTCTATTTTTAAATACCCCCCTCTCCAATCTACATGAACATATCTATCTTCTGTGATTCTTGCATTATGACCAAACTATCATTTTGTTGATTAAAATGTGGTTAGCTTATTTATTGAAAATCACCTGCCCAGCGCACAAAATAAAGAAATTAAATATGATGTATGCAGGGCCGGATTAAGGTGGGTGCTATTGATGCTGCAGCATTAGGCCCATTCCTGAAATAGGCCCAGATGAAAACTGACGAGTGAGTGTCGAATGCACATGCACCAAAGATGGCGAGAAAAAAATAGGCCTTTTTTTGTGCTGCAGCATCAGGCCCAATTTCGTCTTAATCCGGCCCTGGATGTATGTGCTACTTTTGCAAATTTATCTTTAAAAATTGGAAATCATGACTATCCCAAATTACTTAAATGAAATTTAGAAAATAAACAGCTGAAACTGGGTAACCCACGCAGGGTTGTTTAGCTGACAATGTGAAAGCCTTAAAGTAGAGCCACTATTTCCCCAGATCAAGAGGAGTCAAATGATGTAGTGTTGTGTTTCTCTGTAGGTATATTGGTTGTGGTCTCGTGGGAGAAGTCCCAGAAGCAAATCCTGTTTAGTAATTTCCCAGGAGGAGCAAGAGACTATAGCTAGGCTTAGGGAAGTCTGGTCTGTCTGTACACCTTATTACCACAACAGCCCACACTGGAAAAAAAAAAGTAGAAAACACAAAATAAGGTAGATTCTCATATAATTAGATGCAGTTATTTAACTCTCCTGTGGATAAGAATACTTGACAATGCCACAAGGTGAAATGAAAGTTCGTCTTCATGTTTTCTTGTACAGGCATACATACAGGATGGTGCAGGACCAGTTGTTCAGCAGGGATGGTGTTGTAAATGTTGACACAGGTGCCGGTTAACTTGATTAATGTCTGGTTGCATCTTACCAGCACATAACAGTCAATTAGTAAATAGTTAAACTGATATTCAGTTATGTGTACGTGTTTTAAAGAATGGAACACTTTTTACTTATTATTTGCGGTTTCTATATAATAGCGTATTCTTACTTACATTTGTGTAGTTTTGTATGTCTCAGTTTTTTAAAGGACCTTTGAGCACCATCATGTTTTTCAAATGATTTTTAAACTGTTGAGTATTTTGACTGTATGTTTCAACGTTTGACGTAAATGTTTAAACTTCATTTCCCATTACCACTCATCATTGTTTTTTTGTTCGCGGAAAGCGCGTCTTCGTCGTATGTCTTAATGGGATTTGTAGTTTCGTATTTCTCTATTACCATCGCAGTGCCAAGGAAGTTACGCGAATTAAATAAACTACAAATCCCGTGATTCTGTTGGTATTGTTTCCAGTGCGCTTCCCTACTCTCGAAGCCCCTCCTCCGCTGCCCTCTCAGACAACTCAGTTGAAAATGTCTGCGTCGGTCGCGGGTGGTGGAGGACCTGGTCCCGGTTCGGGAGCGGGTTCCGGGCCATCTAACCCGCGAAAGTTTAGCGAAAAAATTGCCCTGCATACACAGCGACAAGCCGAGGAGACCGCCGCCTTCCAGGAGGTCATGATGGACATCACATCGACTCGGGTGAGTAGGGAGCAGGGAAGAGAAGGCAGGCACCCGGGGCAAGGCAGGCAGGCCTTTCAGAGGAAGGGGGGCGGGGGGGAAGAGGTGTCCATGGACCAGACCTGGAGGGTTGTTTCATGGTTAGAAATAAGTGTAAAACTGACCACTTAGGTTGAGCGATTCTTGGCATGGTTCAACTTTCTTCTTAGAGTTGGTGTGTTGTGTTCTCGGCTGCAAACTGCGGGTGACTGATGAGGATACGTGTTTGCATCTGTCACCGCTGGCTGAGTGTGCGGCACTGATAGGCGCCCGTGGGTGAGAGCGAGTGGCGTCGCTGCCATCGCCACCAGAGACTCACAAGAACTTTTTTAGTGTTCGTTTATATATTGCGTTTTTACTCGTTGTTGCATTTTAATATCGTAATGCTGGGCCGGAAGATGATTGCTTACTTGGAGCATTGTATTTTTACCCTGCCCAAACTAGTTGCTGACGCAAAGCGTTCATTTGACAGCGATATTTTAAAATCAAGTTATTGTTAATGTAAAACTGGCAAATGACTATTTCATGTATATATACAACTGACTTGGTATGAGAGAATTTTTTAAAAATTATTCCAAAGGTATGCCTTATTAACAGACGTAATCTTATTGGTGTGATATAATTATGTCAAGTCTGGTAATCTAAGAATTTGTTAATCCAGCTTCTTTTGTTATTGAATTTTAAGGAGAATTTTTATTTTTAATTTGGAAATATGTAGAAAGCTGTGAAAAACACCACCGTTTCAAATGTAACTATTTGTGATTTATTTGATTACCATTTTTTTCCTATGAATTTTAATTACATAATTGGGGATGGTTAATATTCCATATTTCTTATCTTTTCTGATGTAAAACATTTATTGCTTTGTGAATTGGAATGCTGTACAGAGCATGGGTACCAAGGTCTTGTGCTGTTTAGGCGTAGTTTTGTGTTAATGTGGATTTGTTTATGGATAAGCTGTAGTCTGAAATTATGATGCTAATTTAATGTATTAGTATGTTTGTACCATAATTGATATTTTGTTTATGGAAAGTTGTATGGGTTCTTCTGTTTCATCCCTTTATAAACTGCAATGATGAAATGGGAGAATTAAATAGAATGTTTTACAATTTATTGACTAACAAAATGCTCTCCTTGAGCTTCTTGTCGGTGAGGTAAATTCCAACTAACATTCAGTGTTTTTGTAAACATATTTCTTGATATTGAATTGATGTCTTTATTGTAGTGAGTAATTTCACTTAGAAATTAAAATCTCCCCATGGGACGAGAGTGTCTGTCTATTTATCTAATTCACCATGTATTAATGAACGAAAAAGCTGGACTTTCTTCCTTCACAGTGTGATCCTCAGCAACTCAAGCTTCTTAAATTCACTTTTTCTGATAATACGTGAGAGTACTGCAGAGTACTCTTAGATGGTGTTCAGCATGAATATTACATTAAATAAGAATAAAGTTTGTAACTCTATTCATCCATTTTCTACTATTTATCTGGGTTTGGGTCATGGATGCAGAAGTCTGAGCACTGCCATTTCCTCCAAATCTACCAGGGGGTTACCGAGGTGTTTTCTGGCCAGTTGAGGTATATAATCTCTCCAGCATGTCCTGGGTCTGCCCTGAGGCCTCCTTCTGATTGGACATGCCCGAAGCACCTCCCAAGGGAGGTGTCCAGAAAGCATCTCAATCAGATGCCCGAAACACCTCAGCTGGCTCCTTTTGTTGAGGAGCAGCAGCAGCTCTGCTTTGAGCTCTTCCCTAATGTCTGTGCTTTTCATCTTATATTAAAAGATGAGCCTAGACACCTTGTGAAGAAAGCTCATTTGTTGTGACTATATGGAATAAATGTAAAATATTTCTTACATTGTCCATTTCAAACAATACATGTGTGGCATTTTTATAGAGTATTTTCAGTTTTGGGCAGCTTGGCCTGGTGGTTAAGGTGTTGGATGAAAACTACATGGTCACTAGTTAAAAATCCTCCTTCAGGCACAGACTGACTTATTTTGATGGCTTGTGCTTTAATTGTAAGAATGTGCTTCTTTTCACAATTGATTTCTATTGTAGGTGTAACACTGTTGAGGATTTTTCACAATTAAAGGTGCTATATAAATCAAAAATGCAGTGCGATATATGCTCTTTAAATTTTCACTTATCTTTCATTTCCTGTGGCATCTTGTGTCTTTCATGTTTATACAAATTGAGTACAAAATGTTTTAAAGAAAAAAAAATAAACTGAGGGATTTTACACACACAGTGAGCCACTTGAGAGGAGGGAAGAAAAGCTGACCACATCGCTAGACTTTAA
Source organism: Erpetoichthys calabaricus (assembly GCF_900747795.2). NCBI lineage: Eukaryota > Metazoa > Chordata > Cladistia > Polypteriformes > Polypteridae > Erpetoichthys > Erpetoichthys calabaricus. Next base: position 91,843,453 of record NC_041395.2, read on the forward strand.
CCTTATTGTATTTATTTTAATGTGGATATGACTGCATTGTTAACCGTGAGAGCAATGAACTTCAACTTGGCTTAAAGCTAAACCTTGTTGTTCTTTGAATTTTGGATAATTTGTAGCTTGATTACTTTCTGCTCGGTGGATAAGTGTAAAAGGTTAAGGGTTTGGTCATATATTAGATTGTCATTTGTCTGAATTTTTGGTCTTTTTCACGTAGAGTCATCAAGCATTGTATTTTACAAGGGTAGTGTGAATGTCATTACAGATGTTTGCTTACGTTGGTCAGAGATGATAATTGTTGTACCACTGCTTCTTCTGGTTTAACTGAAGTAGACTGGTGAAATGTACTGAAAGAGAATTCGCAGAGATTAATTGAACCCTGATTAAGTTAAGATCATTTCATGATAATTGAAAAGTGTCTGGTTTAAAATTAATTTCAATTGCTTTTTTATTTTTTAAGACATCAGAGATTAAAATATAAGTTTAGCTTGACATTTCTCATTGTGTTTCTACCATTGTGCTTTTTTGAAAACTCACAATTTGTAATTTACCTTTTTGTGTTTTTATAGTGTTGCTGTCAAATAACTGGTCTTGGCTTTGTTCACTTTAATGTTGAGGCTTTTCACAAGTAAATAAAATGTTACTTTCTTTTAGCCTATCAGGTTCCATTTCTAGACCTACTTCTGTCTGTAACTCATTTTATCCTGACTTCAGTTATAATTTATTGGTTTACAACTTGTAAGGAAAAGGTAAACAAATGCATATTAATAATACATTTTTGGAAATTTGGTGTCTTCTACCACTGACTGAAAACTCCTCATAGAGACAATTCTGTATATCTTTTTCATCTTGCTAGGCAAATTTTGTACAGCTGATAAATGTGATTTTTTTTCTGTTTATACAGATTTTGTTTACTCTGTTTTGGTGGGTAAGAAAGGATTAACAGATTGCAGAGAATGTAAATATGTTTGGACTGGTTGCTTGTCAAAGATGAGTACCTGCCTTTCACTTAGTGTTTTGGTAGGAAGGTGCACAGTAGATTATATTTAACTGCAATTTAATGAATGAACTTCTAACTCTCCACAAACACCTTTATCTCATGACAAATGTGTGTAAATTAAGAATGTTCTCTTTTGAAGACTGCACTGATTTTGTTTCTGTGCTTTTCTTTGGTAAGAGAAGTACTCAAACATTAACAGGGCAAAACTCATTCAGGCATCACTCTGGGATTTACTCTGATTCATCTTTAAGTGTAAGAGTTCCACAAAAATAGGAATCCAACAGAGAAATGTGTGTGTGTGTGTGTGTTAAACCATGGGAAGGGTATGCTAACATGCTCTGATCAATACATAGGTGATGGTACATCACATGCATCAAAAGTATTTCTGTTGCAGTGAGAAGCCAGTGAGTGCAGGACTAATCTTCAGTAACACTTTTCATGTATTGATATCATCATCTTCTTCTTCTAACTTAAGCTGTGCTCACCATCTGTTGCAGGGTCCTGTCACACTGTCATGTGACCAGACAACCAATCAGTGCATTCTACTGCATGAAGCACAACATTAGTATTTCACATTTTCACTGCATTTTCTACTTTTTATATATATATATATATATACTTAACCATATATATATATATATATATATATATATATATATATATATATATATATATATATATTTATTTATATTTATATTTAACCTTGTCCAGTTTTAATGGGAAACATGTTTCAGTCATATTGTTTCACATTAATTTCCAAGGGTACCAACAATTGTGGCCCATGTGTTTTTGTTTCAATTAAAAGTCAGATATTCCTCAATTTTTCAGTGCAAGATAACAGTTCTTCAGCAAACAGTGATTATTTTATACTACTCCTTACTAATTTTACAAGGGCTGCCAATAATGGAGGGCAAATCACCATGTACTTCATGATATGATTTGACGCGATTATGATTGAGGGTTGCCACTATGTGATGATATTTGTCATATATACATGAATATTTTTTCTTACAGTCTGATCATTTTTATAATAAAATCATTATTATTCATCAAAGAAAAATAATATGCTGAAATTTTAGTTAAATTATTTTATTAAAACAGTGCAATAACACATGGAAATTGGATCATGTGTCAAAACGTTTTCCTGCAATTTAGAATCAAAAAGTGAGTTGTAGCATTTTATGTTTAAAATAACATGAATTTCATCATGTCTAAATTCATTTAACATAACATAAAGGTGCCGCTTTATCTAGTGCATTTTCCTGCACCTTTCTCACTAATTTTGAACAAAATGGGACTGATATTTAATCCAATAGATAGATAGATAGATAGATAGATACTTTATTAATCCCAATAATATAGATGTCACAGTGAATTATGTGTTAAGAGGGTCCTTTTTGCAAACTTTAAAATGTACCTCCAGTGTCTTCATCATGCTCAAAGAGAGATCACATTGATAGGATAGTCCCACCTGTGTGCATTACTGTTGTGCCATAAAATTAGAGAGCTTCATAATAAATTGCATGTATCGGCTTAGCATTATTTTTTTTTCCACATCCCCTAATATTTATGTATACACTGATGGCATAAAGAAGCACAACGTTTTATGGACTAGAAAAACTATAATTATAGCTTGTGCAGTTTCACAGAATTTGTGAAAGTAAGGCAGAGGCCAAATTTAATCAGTTTTCAATGATTTCAATAATGCCTCTCCTGTTGCCAGATGCAAGGGAGACGATATTAGTGTAGTGCAGCCAGGCATGTCTTGTTCCATGGTTGCTAAACCCTATGGATTAAACATTCCACTGTGTCCAAGACAGATAACCATCTGAGTTACCACTCCAGAGTGGGACGTGTCGGACATTTCAGACTGGTCCACCTGAGAGATTACTTGAGAACTGCCACCTGTAATGCTGCTGAAACTGCAGGCAGGCAAAATACTTAACTCGGTAACAGGACAGGCTCAATGATGCTTATATAGCAAGGTGACTTGTCAAAGGTTCTACCTTTACACCTCCTAGACATCTGACCTTACAGTAGTATGGTCGCAGGTTACACACAGCTGCTGGGATCATAACTGTACTGAGCAGTGCTGATGTTCAGATGCTTTCTTGGCCTGCCTACATTCCCAGCCTTAACTCCATAAAGCAACTTTGCAATGTCCTTGACCACTATACAGGTATCTGGAGATGTGACTGCCTACCTACCAATGGGTATCAACTTTGTCAGGCCCTTTTCCAGAAATTGCCTGATATCCTACATTTTGGAATTCCTGTCCCCCTACACTTGAAGATCTATGGTTACAACTTGAATTGAAGGTCTGCCTCTAATACCAAGAGCCAAGTTTAAAAAATGTGGTGAGGTGGCCTTTTGTTGTTATGCACCTAAAGTGTCAAATACTTTAATATAATTCTCTAGAAAATCACCAGGCTATTACTGTGGAACATTTTTAAAAAACTGCAGTAAACCCATTATTTTAATGTGGCTTTTTCATGGCTACATATTAGTTGTATTCCTAATAGACTATATGAGCATAGAATTATCATATTCTTCAGGGATCTGCAATCTGTACTAATCCCTACTATTCTCTGCTGTCTTTTCCGGTTCGTCTGTGGTTGCGATTTGCACCACCACCACATGATCAAGGCACCATGCAGGCCCCATTGATGGTGAAATGATGGCAGGTGTCTCGTTTGTCCACGTGACCAACTTCATCAAATCTTGTCATGTGAAGCATGAAAACAAACAGGACTGATTTGGGAACATTTATGTTAGGTAGAATGCCCAGCCCCCAGTTTTGTCCTTGGAACCCATGTAGATTTAGATTTTTTTTCTCCAGCCTAACTGGACTGTTTATTTTTTGTTTTTTCTGTTACTTATTCTTTAATATTATTGGCTTATCTTAACTGTTTTTCTTTTAACTCTCTTTTTGTCATCTTGTAAAGCACTTTGAGCTACATTGCTGGGGCTATAAAAATAAATGTTGGAGGTGGTGACTCCAAGAGGCAGTCAAACAAGATTCTAAAAGACTACATGGTGACTTTTGTCAATCGTTACAGTTGTTATTGCTTTCCCTTTGTTTTTGTTGTTGTACTGTTTTGTTTTCCTTTTATTCAAATTTGTTTATTATTATCTCAACAAGTAAAGTTGAACTTTAAGAATAGTGTTTCTCTTTTCTACATATATAAGTAAAATTTACTTAGTATAAAATTTAAAGTTTATATTCTGATATTGGTTAGCCATAAATCCTGTTGTAGGTCCCATTTAGTCTGTTTCAGGGAAATGGGGAACTGGAACCAGTTCTAACAGCATTTAGCATTAGTCTGGAATCAATACTAAAACACATTTCCAGGCAGTTGTTATGCACAGTCATTTGCATGCCTACCTTGAGCCAATATAGAGTTGCTAATTATGTTAATATGCACATATCTGGAGTTGGGGTAAATGTCAAAGTATTCAGTGAAAAACTTCTATATATAATACTGTATATAAAATTCCACAAAGATGGTGACCAGCTGGAGAGTCAAACCCAGTCCCCTAAACTGTGAGGTAGAAGCACCACAGTTGATTTATATACTTTGAATTTTTAGGGAATTTCATCTAAAAAATAGCAGTGTGTGTGCCTAATTTAAAATTACACTTCTTATGCACATGTACACATTTGAGCAAAAAAAAAAAAAACAAACAACTGAAATTTCATAGAATACTGTTATAAGGGGAACAGTCACATCTTTTAATATCAAAATGTACTTGTTCAGATGAGAGCTTTGAAAAAGTCATGAAGTCATGATGTAAATTAATGTAGCTGTGTTCACACAAATTGTCAGAGAAGAGCAGACTGGTTGCATCTAGGGCTGCAGCTATTGATTACTTAAGTAATCCAGTATTCTACCATTTATTCCATTGATAAAATGAGTATTTGGATAAGAAATACTTTTAATTTATTAAAATGCATTATTAAATATGCAAAACAGAAGAAGAGTCTCTTAAAATGAACAGCTAATTGGTACTCTTTTTACAAAAATGAACATTTTGATTGTGTAAATTACATACAATAATATTATCTGTCAAAACGAAACCCATTTACTGTATGTTCTGGGCTTTGAAGAAAACATTGTCCAAGTTTTTGTAATTTGTGTTTCAAGTTCCTTTCTCTCTGCCTGCCTTCTGTTGGGTTACCTGTAGTTATTCGTTTTGTCCTGGATCGTTTCGTGTTTGGTGTCTGAATTGTCTGCCGTCTGCCTGTGTACATGAGGACTGTAAGTGGATTCATGGCCATCCTGCAAAGAAAGAAGCGCTCCTGAACCTGTCTTCATTATTTCAGGAACTAGTGGTAGGACTATCTTTACATTCCCATTCAACGTGCGGATCTCTGGACTATCTATTTTCATCATTACATTTCATCTGTTGCCGTTTTTCATGATTTACTGTGTGAGTTTTGTTGGTGCTTTGTTGTATTTTATGTGTAATCGTTGTAAGGGGAACAGGGGTGGTATTGTTGTTTTTATTTATTTAATTTGTTTTCATTACATTCTTTATTTGCTTTTTGATTACCGGATTGCTTTGTTTTTGTCTCTGTTTGTGAGTGCTAAGGGGAACAGGGGTGGTATTGTTGTTTTTATTTATTTAATTTGTTTTCATTACATTCTTTATTTGCTTTTTGATTACCGGATTGCTTTGTTTTTGTCTCTGTTTGTGAGTGCATGCTGGTCGGGTCAAGGCTAGGTGTGTCCCTGGAATCTCCACCATAAAAATAAATAAATCGCTGTTTTCTGGATGGTGTGAATCTTAGCGGCACCAGTCCACTACAGTGTTATTCATTTCTTCTTGCTGCTGATTGACTGTGAGGCATCTCCAGCTGAGTGTTCTTGTGTTTTCCGTTTTGTTCCTCTTAACCCTTAAACCGCCACAACCAGCTATAGTCTGCTATAGCTATAGTTGTTTCCCAGTGCCATTTGCGAGTACACAGGAGCTGACTTAAAAGCCTGAACAGCACCTTTCCTTTTTGGCTGATTGCTTTGTTTCTCTCTCCTACCCCAGACACCCTCTGCTCCTGTTGGGGGTTGTGCTCCCCTCTGATGTTTGTCTATTCTTTAATTGATAACTAAGTGCATACTGAGCTTGTTTTACTTCTGAAAGAGACATGTTTGTTTCTTTGAAGTGTTTGAATAAAGTTCCTGTCTCTACAATCTCCTGTGTTTCTGTGCAATTCAGTGACCCAAGCGTGACACCCTGCAGCCTCACTATCTCTGGGATTGAGACAGCGTCAGCGTATTTGCGTGCTGCCAGTTCAAGCTCAGTTGGCTTGGTGATTTCATCCATGGCGTCAGTTGCACTTTGTACATATTGTTCCAGTAGTTTTTTAAATAGTTTTTACAGTTCATTAGCAGTGTGTAAAACTGTGTTGCAGTAATTGTGATGTTCTTTGCATGGAAAAAAAATGTGTTCTATTAAAATTTCACTTTTTCTTTGTGAATTGTGACGTTTACTTAAAGTGCAGCAAAAAAGTATTTGGCGTCCAGGGATGCATTAACCCCCAAGTATATGGCAGTTTAAGGGTTAAAGCCCCAAGATGTCGAAACGCCCTGCACCTTCTAAGGCTTCTGGCAATGAAAACGAACTTGCATGAATTACAGTACATATAGCAGTAACATCGATATTTTACATTCTAGCACTGCGGGAGACATAGCAGTACAGTATACAGGTTTACCTTTACATTCTTTTTTTTTAGGTAATGTATTAAGCTGAGTTTGAAATTAAAGTGCTTTGGGGGCATATTTAGGGTTTAAACTATAGGCATTTTAAAATAGGCATTTTTTTTTTTTTTACCACATCCAAAATTCATGGTTTTTCCAATTCGCGGATGCTCTAGGAACGTAACCCCCATGAATTTTGGGGGTGTACTGTAAATGGAAAAAATGATTTCAAAGTACTTCAAAAAAGTTATACGTACAGCCTAAAACTAAGGCATATCTGTATATATAATACGCTACCGTGGCGGTTCGTTTGACTGTTCAGTATTTTAAATCACCTGTAGCTCACACACTGTTTGACCTATTGACCTGAAATTTGGTACACATATACTACGTGACGTCTAATATCCGCTTTCGAGGTGACGATTGATCTCCAAGGTTATTCTTCTTTTTATTTTTATTTTATTATAGAATCAACTCTTGGCAGCGGCCAGCAGGGCGGCCGTGCGGCACATGTGTATGGGTGCCTTTCTCATCCCTACCACCTTCACTGTCACTTCCCCTACCTCTTCATATCTTAAATCATTCTTGAGGCAGATTGAAGACTTATGTGCCAGCTTAAGTGAAGAATTGAAGAAGATGTACTAAGTAATTGCAACACAAACACTGACCTTATCAGTTTTAATGTGAAAGATGCCGACAAAAGAAGAGAAGAAGCGGGCCGCTAGGGTGGAGAAAAGAAGAGCTGCTCAGGAAGCAGCAAGTGCATCAACCTCTGAGCAAACAAATGCTAAACGTACAGAGTAAGAGTATGAAAACTATGAATGCTCAAGTCAATTCAGTGTACTCACTGCACGTTATCATGCAGTGCCCCGTTACTGGTATTATAATAATAAATAATAATAATACATAAAAATTGCTTTTAAGTTGTGCATCTTAACTTTCAAAACAGCAGGTTTTAACCTTTACTACAGCTCAGGCATAACGCAAGTCTTTACTGTCTTTTTGGAGAGCTTTTTGGCATTTGTAGGAGGCAAAAAAGGAGGAGTTCTGGCAGGATTATATCCCCTGGATAAGGTAGATATGGGGTGTGCGTGTGTGCGCCAATGCATAAACCTTTAAAGAGCAGTGTTTTCTACTGTTGGAAACAGACACTTTGATGCCGTGGATGTTGCCAAAATACACAGAAAGGACTTGGCCAGCTTTGCCAACATTGGATAGCATGCTGCATTTGCTTTTCACCAGCGGCTTTTCCGTCTTGAACAGGGGATTTTCTCCAAAATACTTCAAGACCTCTGTCTGCATAGCTTGTTTCTGCTGCTCCTCATTCTCTTCATCACTGGTGCTGAAGTCTGATGATGATCGTAGTATGCTGTCGAGGCACAAAGTTGCAACCTTGACATGCATTACAGGGTTGTCTTGAGCTGTGCTGGAGGCTCCATTTTCACTTACTGTATGTTGGGATGCCTTTCTTACTTTTTCACAGCAAGTGCTATAGGTTGTGCAGTGCTTCGGACCTTGAACGCTATTTTTGCAGGAAACAACTTAATTTTTCTAAATCTGGGAACCAGAGCAGCAGCAATTAGGACTGTATTTGCAGATTTATGTTTAAGCTTTGATCTGCTCTGCTAAATGAGCTTTGTAAGACCTTACTGGTGCCGTTTCAAAAACTGAACTTTGTATGGACTTCTTAAGTCTTTGTACTAGCTGTGTAAGTACAGAGAGAGTAACATACTGTTTCCCGTACTAGCTGTGTAAGTACAGAGAGAGTAACATACTGTTTCCCATTTAGAAAAAACTGTAGCTCCTCAAGCAGTTTCCATTGTTCAGTCTTGAGATCAAGGTAATTGAGTTTTCCACTTGGGAGTCACTGACTGTCTTTCTTCCAGCAGCCTGGATAACATGCATTAAGTGCTGTTCCAGTGAGTAGTTACATTTTGCACTAGCATGTGTTGCATTGCGCTCATTTTCTGTTGTTTATTTTTTAGATTGTTGCATGCTATCTCACTTTTCTTTAAATGTTCAATAAGGTATCTTACAGCAGCCACACATTTTGAGAAAGCTTGGTGTTTCTTCAAAGTGCTTTGCACAATAAAGTTCAGGGTGTGACGTGCACATTGCACAGATGCCCATTCATGCTTTTCTGCCAAAAACTTAACCACTGCTACGATGTTAGCATCATTATCCTGCACAAAAACTTTGAATTTCTCTGGTGGAATGTTGAATTTTGCAACAATGCTCACAAGCCTCTTTGCAATATTTACAGCTGGGCAAAGGGCATTGTTGTCGTGGGACTCCATTTCCCAATTCTCTCCAAGAAGGTGACACTTCACCTCCAGATATGCCTCTGTAGCAAAGCTCACCCAAATGTCAGGTGGGAGTCCAATGCTGCCAGTCTCCTTATGGGTGTTCTTCAACTTGCCTTTGTAGGTTCTTAAAGGCAGCATGTACTTTGGATTATTATACCTCCACTTTAGACATGTTTAAAATGCTGTTTGTGAACTCAGCTGCTTGCTCAACTGAACATGGTACAGCGGTCCACACAAAGCTCTTTAACAATGCTGTGATTTATTGAAAAAGAGGTGAAAAAATAATTACTGATTTATTACTAAGCTTAAATATAACACTGTAAATTCATAAGACTTGCTGATGTACATTTATTTAATCTATTGAATATAATTGGTTACTGCAATCAAACTAAATATACCGACTCTATTGAACTGGTTTATTTTAGGCTTCCATTGCTACTTACATCACCTAATGCAAAGTTTTCATTTTTTTTTTATCTTGAAATGATCCCAGACTTTGGGCACTTTCTGTCATCTTCTCTGTCCTGTGTCTTTGCTTCGTTTCTTGCTATTTTCCCTCTCTTTCTCCATATTGTTATTCACACCACTAAATCACATCTTCACATCACATATTCACAGCACAGAGTTTGCAAGTTGTGTGACAAAAATAATCATACGTGTGAAACACGTTGTGCTCACCGAGCTGTAATTGTATGAATTAAACCATAGGTTTTAAACTATGAGTCAAAGGAAAAAAAGTTCAAATTAAATAACCTTTCAATGCAAACTTTGCATCAATGACTTTTAGTGATCAAGTTACTCAAGTTTCTTGAAGAATTGTTTTAGTTGTAGTTGAATCACTGGTCAGCATTGAGCTGGAGAGTGAACCAGTTGATTCTTGGGATTTGAGTGGGCTGCATTTTTTAATTTTTAAAAAAAATTTTTTTTTTTTATTCAAGCACCCATGTGAAAGAGTACTTTTTTGCTTTTAAAAACTGTCTCCCCTTTAAAACATCTGATTGTTCTGGCTAGTACACAGTAAACTAAATGACTATCTGTAATGGTGGTATTCTTTACCTAATTTTGATTAATTCGGGTAGAGATGGGTTGGAATTTTGAATGGATAGTCAATTAACAATACAGTGATCCCTCGCTATATCGCGCTTCGCCTTTCGCGGCTTCACTCCATTTTATATGTAAGCATATTTAAATATATATCGCGGATTTTTCGCTGCTTCGCTGGTTTCTGCGGACAATGGGTCTTTTAACTTCTGGTATATGCTTCCTCAGTTGGTTTGCCCAGTTGATTTCATACAAGGGACGCTATTGGCAGATGGCTGAGAAGCTACCCAACTTACTTTCTCTCTCTCTCTCTCTCTCTTGCGCTGACGTAGGGGGGTGTGAGCAGGGGGGCTGTTCGCACACCTAGACGATAGGGACGTTGCTACCTTCTGTGTGCAGCTGCTTCCTGAAGGACATGCTGCACTGTGCTTCGCATACTTAAAAGCTCAAAGGGCACGTATTGATTTTTGACTTTGTTTTTCTCTGGCTCTCTCTCTCTCTTCCTGCTCCTGACGGAGGGGGTGTGAGCTGCCGCCTTCAACAGCTTTGTACCGGTGGTGCTTCGCATACTTAAAAGCCAAGCAGTCCTATAGATTTTTTTTTTGACTGCTTGCTTTGTTCTCTCTCTCTCTCTCCTGACGCGCACTCCTTTGAAAAGGAAGATATGTTTGCATTCTTTTAATTGTGAGACAGAACTGTCATCTCTGTCTTGTCATGGAGCACAGTTTAAACTTTTGAAAAAGAGACAAATGTTTGTTTGCAGTGTTTGAATAACGTTCCTGTCTCTCTACAACCTCCTGTGTTTCTGCGCAAATCTGTGACCCAAGCATGACAATATAAAAATAACCATATAAACATATGGTTTCTACTTCGCGGATTTTCTTATTTCGCGGGTGGCTCTGGAACGCAACCCCCGCGATGGAGGAGGGATTACTGTATCTGCTTTGAATTCTAAACACACTCTAAAAATTTGAAATATGTTGCAATGCATCTTTTAATCACTACCATTACTCCAAGTAGTTGATCAAACATGTATAAATCTACATTCAATTATCAGTTTACTCCTACTAAAACATTAATAATCCATTTCTAAAAACCATTGTTTAACTCATTGCTACCATTAGATACACAAGCTCTCTTGTTCATGCAGCATCTCTTCATTTAACACTTAAGGTTGTAGATTGATGCCTGTTTTACTTATCATACCATGAAAGAAAAGTATTAATCAATTTAAAGTATTGCAACAGCAGGCTTATTTTTTCATATACCTAGTAAAAGTGTTATTTAGCCAAATGTGTATTGTATATTCTATGCCTGTGCGTTCTATTGCATCGCATTACCAAAACTATGTGTTTCTTGCTGAAATGTGGTTATCTGTTGTTGTGCAGTGTGTTCCTTTCTGTATGTGCCATCACCAACAATTATATTGGTGTTGGCAAGGTTTAATTTTTGGTATGCAGAAATAGTCCCTGATGAGCTGGACAAAGGCACTTTATTATAATAGTAAAGACAATTGCATTTCATCTGTTTGCAAAAATTTGACTTATGTGTCACATCCATTTTAATATCTTAACTCACTGCATTGTAATCTAAAGATATAAGATAACATATATGCAAACCTGTAACTTATACTCACTTTTATAACTGTACAAGTAAGCCAGCGATTCTCTAGAGAATTGTAAATCCAAGAATGGCAATCAGTTTCTGTTCCGTCCAATATTTAGATGGATGACATATCATGGAGGGTGGGTGCATCTGGGGAAATGTCATTTAATTAAATAAGCATATCTGTACTAAAGCGGTTTCGCTTTGTGGAGACGTGATTCCGTTGCCTTTGCTGACACCGACGGCCGGCAGAGTGGAGCACAGCAAGTGTAGTGTACAGGTTGTGGTGTTCGTGTGCCAGCCACGGAGTCTGGGAAGCCTACTGACTCTGGGAAGCCGCTGCGTTTGAGTCTGGGTGTGCGCCACGGCACAGAACGTATGTGCCTTGGTGGGAAGCCGCTGCGTGATGAAATATCATGGAGGGTGGGTGCATCCTGGGACAGTTCATTTCAACGTGCTTCTGTTATTGGTTTTCTTCATGCAGTCTTGTGTTTGTTTTTTAATGGCTGTGTTGTCGTATATGCGGTGGTGTGGGCGGTCGCGTCTGGGCGGCTGTACAACCTGGCGTGCACGCTTCACCTCAGGTTTAGTTCACAGGTCGTAGGCATGGTATAGTTTCCATTTAATTCAATAACCCTATTTGAACTAAAGCAGTTTCTTTGTGTGGGTGCCTTCGTTCATTGTTTATATCCATACGGCCTCGTTTACAGGTCGTAGTTTACAGGTTGTGTTGTTTGGGCGCCACCTACTGACTCTGGGAAGCCGCTGCGTTTGACTCTGGGGCGCCGCGCCGCAGTGCTAACTGTGGTTTAGTAATATAGATGATGGCTGTAAAGAATCTTCTCTGTTGCAAATGTGCTCCATTACTCTGTTATAAATTTGATATTACTTTTTTTTTTTTTTTTTTTTTGGGATGCTCCTATCAGGTTTTTTATGGCTGATACTGGTCACCGATTTTATGTTACTTGGTCGGCAGATTCTGATAGTGATTTTTATTTTCCTCCTTTATCGCTTTAAAAAACTTGTTGCACTGAGCTCCTCCATAACCAGATGCATAGAAGCATTATGTCCTATATTAAAGTCTATTTTTATAATTAAACTATAGACTACGGAGTTAACTGTTCATTTTTTATTAACAAAATTAAATTCTGTAGGCTTATTTTTCAGTGACCATAAAATACTAAAATAAAGAAAATTATATATACAAACACAATCAATTAATTTGTATTGGCGATAAATGCAGATATACCTACACTTATATGTATGTCATTTTTAATCATTAATTGCATTATAGCTTTTTTACTGTTAAAGTATGCATTTACTATATTTATACAGGTGTGTTTTTTTATTCAGTGTATCAGCTAGTCATTCATAATTCTTGAGGTGTAATTATAAACATGGATTGTCATTTTAATAATGAAGTACTTGATTCTTACTAAAACTTGTACTGTATGACACACTGCAACAAGTAATACACACAGTACAAATCTTTAAAATAGCCACAAATGCTTAACAGGTTTACTGTATAAGTAAAAGAGACATCTTTCTGTCAAGCTGTCTTTATCTTTTCTTTTTCCAGTTGAAAATGTTAGATGCTGCACCTAAAACAAGATCACTATCCAAATAAAAAGGTCTGAATTCATTAAAGTAGATGCTCTTTCTGTTTGTCTAATTGCACAGGATGACTTCTATGATTACTTTTTCTCACATTAGTCTTCCACTTTCTTTAGCGTAAAGGCTAATATAACAATAGTCTCTCGCTGTCTTGTAAAACAAGCCTTGACTTGGTTTATGATTACTTTTTCTCAGATTAGTCTTCCACTTTCTTTAGCGTAAAGGCTAATATAACAATAGTCTCTCGCTGTCTTGTAAAACAAGCCTTGACTTGGTTTGTTCACACTGTATAGGAAATTCACTGCAAAAAAAAAAAAAAGATGTGTGCTATCTCAATTACCGTAATACCTTGCATAAAGGGGCACTAAAACTATCCATCCATCCATCCATCCATCCTCTTCCGCTTATCCGAGGTCGGGTCGCGGGGGCAGCAGCTTGAGCAGAGATGCCCAGACTTCCCTCTCCCCGGCCATTTCTTCTAGCTCTTCCGGGGGAATCCCAAGGCGTTCCCAGGCCAGCCGGGAGACATAGTCCCTCCAGCGTGTCCTGGGTCTTCCCCGGGGCCTCCTCCCGGTTGGACGTGCCCAGAACACCTCACCAGGGAGGCGTCCAGGAGGCATCCTGATCAGATGCCCGAGCCACCTCATCTGACTCCTCTCAATGCGGAGGAGCAGCGGCTCTACTCTGAGCCCCTCCCGGATGATTGAACTTCTCACCCTATCTTTAAGGGAGAGCCCAGAAAACCCTGCGGAGAAAACTCATTTCAGCCGCTTGTATTCGCGATCTCGTTCTTTCGGTCACAACCCATAGCTCATGACCATAGGTGAGGGTAGGAACATAGATCGACTGGTAAATTGAGAGCTTTGCCTTATGGCTCAGCTCCTTTTTCACCACGACAGACCGATGCAGAGCCCGCATCACTGCGGACGCCGCACCAATCCGCCTGTCGATCTCACGCTCCATTCTTCCCTCACTCGTGAACAAGACCCCGAGATACTTGAACTCCTCCACTTGGGGCAGGATCTCGCTCCCAACCCTGAGAGGGCACTCCACCCTTTTCCGGCTGAGGACCATGGTCTCGGATTTGGAGGTGCTGGTTCCCATCCCAGCCGCTTCACACTCAGCTGTGAATCGATCCAGAGAGAGCTGAAGATCACGGCCTGATGAAGCAAACAGGACAACATCATCTGCAAAAAGCAGTGACCCAATCCTGAGTCCACCAAGCCGGACCCCCTCAACACCCTGGCTGCGCCTAGAAATTCTGTCCATAAAAGTTATGAACAGAATCGGTGACAAAGGGCAGCCCTGGTGGAGTCCAACTCTCACTAGACACGGGTTCGACTTACTGCCGGCAATGCGGACCAAGCTCTGACACCGATTGTACAGGGACCGAACAGCTCTTATCAGTGGGTCCGGTACCTCATACTCTCGGAGCACCCCCCACAGGATTCCCCGAGGGACACAGTCGAACGCCTTTTCCAAGTCCACAAAACACATGTAGACTGGTTGGGCGAACTCCCATGCACCCTCCAGGACCTTGCTAAGGGTGTAGAGCTGGTCCACTGTTCCACGACCAGGACGAAAACCACACTGTTCCTTCTGAATCCGAGGTTCGACTGTCCGACGGACCCTCCTCTCCAGAATCCCCGAATAGACTTTTCCAGGGAGACTGAGGAGTGTGATCCCTCTGTAGTTGGAACATACCCTCCGGTCCCCCTTCTTAAAGAGGGGGACCACCACCCCAGTCTGCCAATCCAGAGGCACTGTCCCTGATGTCCATGCGATGTTGCAGAGACGTGTCAACCAAGACAGCCCTACAACATCCAGAGCCTTGAGGAACTCCGGGCGTATCTCATCCACCCCCGGGGCCCTACCACCAAGGAGTTTTTTTGACCACCTCGGTGACCTCAGTCCCAGAGATGGGGGAGCCCACCTCTGAGTCCCCAGGCTCTGCTTCCTCATTAGAAGGGATGTTAGTGGGATTGAGGAGGTCTTCGAAGTACTCCCCCCACCAACCCACAACGTCCCGAGTCGAGGTCAGCAACGCACCATCCCTGCCATACACAGTGTTGACACTGCACTGCTTCCCCCTCCTGAGACGCCGGACGGTGGACCAGAATCTCATCGAAGCCGTCCGAAAGTCGTTTTCCATGGCCTCCCCAAACTCCTCCCATGCCCGAGTTTTTGCCTCAGCAACCACCGAAGCCGCATTCCGCTTGGCCTGCCGGTACCTATCAGCTGTCTCCAGAGTCCCACAGGAGAAAAGGGACCGGTAGGACTCCTTCTTCAGCTTGACGGCATCCTTCACCGCTGGTGTCCACCAACGGGTTCGGGGATCGCCGCCACGACAGGCACCGACTACCTTACGGCCACAGCTCCGGTCAGCCGCCTCAACAATAGAGGCACGGAACATGGCCCATTCGGACTCAGTGTCCCCCACCTCCCTCGGGACATGGTCGAAGTTCTGCCGGAGGTGGGAGTTGAAGCTACTTCTGACAGGGGGCTCTGCCAGACGTTCCCAGCCGACCCTCACAACACGTTTGGACCTACCAGGCCTGACCGGCATCCTCCCCCACCATCGGAGCCAACTCACCACCAGGTGGTGATCAGTTGACAGCTCCGCCCCTCTCTTCACCCGAGTGTCCAAGACATGTGGCCGCAAGTCCGACGACATGACCACAAAGTCGATCATTGAACTGAGGCCTAGGGAGTCCTGGTGCCAAGTGCACATATGAACACCCCTATGCTTGAACATGGTGTTCGTTATGGACAATCCGTGACGAGCACAGAAGTCCAATAACAAAACACCACTCGGGTTCAGATCGGGGGGGCCATTCCTCCCAATCACGCCCTTCCAGGTCTCACTGTCATTGCCCACGTGAGCATTGAAGTCTCCCAGCAGTACGAGGGAGTCCCCAGAAGGTGTGCCCTCCAGCACCCCCTCCAGGGACTCCAAAAAGGGTGGGTACTCCGAACTGCTGTTCGGAGCATACGCACAAACAACAGTTAGGACCCGTCCCCCCACCCGAAGGCGGAGGGAGGCTACCCTCTCGTCCACCGGGGTAAACCCCATTGTATAGGCTCCAAGTCGGGGGGCAATAAGTATGCCCACACCCGCTCGGCGCCTCTCACCGGGGGCAACTCCAGAGTGGTAGAGAGTCCAGCCCCTCTCAAGGAGATTGGTTCCAGAGTCCAAGCTGTGCGTCGAGGGGAGCCCGACTATATCTAGCCGGAACCTCTCGACCTCGCGCACTAGCTCAGGCTCCTTCCCCTTCAGAGAGGTGACATTCCACGTCCCAAGAGCCAGCTTCTGTAGCCGAGGATTGGACCGCCAAGGTCCCCGCCTTCGGCCACTACCCAACTCACACTGCACCCGACCTCCTTGGCCCCTCCCATAGGTGGTGAGCCCATGGGAAGGGGGACCCACGTTGCCTCTTCGGGCTGTGCCCAGCCGAGCCCCATGGGTGTAAGCCCGGCCACCAGGCGCTCGCCATCGAGCCCCACCTCCAGGCCTGGCTCCAGAGGGGGGCCCTGGTGACCCGCGTCCGGGCGAGGGAAAACGCTGTCCAAATTTTGTATTCATCATGGAGGTTTTGATGAACCGCACTTTGTCTCATCCCTCACCTAGGACCAGTTTGCCTTGGGTGGCCCTACCAGGGGCATAAAGCCCCGGACAACAGAGCTCCTAGGATCATTGGGACACGCAAACCCCTCCACCATGATAAGGTGGCGGTTCGAGGAGGTGCACTAAAACTAAATTACCATAAAGACTAGAAAAACGGGCTGAAAAGATAATTTTTGTGATCAACCAATTTACCGATCACCATTCAAGTCTTTTTTTGTTAAAATCAGCCAATTTAGATTGGCAGCCAATCAATTGGAGCATCTCTGGGAATTAGTTGCAACAAAAAATGTTTTGCTATAGAAGAATCAAAATATCTTAAAGGGTTCATGGTTATGAAGAGTTAGTTGGAAAATGTTTAAGCAAAATGTTGAACTGCAAAGTCATAGCTTTAGGTGGTTTGTTGAACTACCATTAACTAATAAAGATTCTGCATATGTTAAAATGAAAAAAGACAAGTAAGACGTATGAAGTAACATTCAGATGGATTCATAGATTAGGGTTAGCTGGTTTGAATGTTAAAGTATTTTTTAATTTACTAGTCACTTCTTCAAAAAGTTTATCATAATTTTGTTTATTACATATACTTTTAACAGGTAGCCATATTCAAAAATATCAGAAATAATACAATGTAATTACATGTGTTATGAGTGCTCATAAAATATGTTTTTAGTGCCAGGATGTACCAAACTGTAGATTTTGCCACTCGTAATATTGTAGCAATTTCTCAGATGGGTTTTTTCTGCTATCGCAGCTTAAGGATGGCTTCTTTCACCTGCATGGAGAGCTCCTTTGACTGCATGTTGTCTGTTCACAGCAAAATCTTCCACATGCAAGCACCACACCTCAAATCAACTCCAGGCCTTTTATCTGCTTAATTGATAATGACATAACGACGGACTTGCCCACACCTGCCCATGAAATAGCCTTTGAGTCAATTGTCCAATTACTTTTGCACCCCTGAAATGAAGGGATTGTGTTAAAAAAATGTTTTAGTTGCCTCACATTTTTATGCAATCGTTTTGTTCACCCCACTGAATTAAAGCTGAAAGTCTGCACTTCAACTGCATCTGAGTTGTTTCATTTAAAATTCATTGTGGCAATGTACAGAACCAAAATTAGAAAAAAGTTGTCTCTGTCAAAATATTTATGGACCTAACTGTATGTGTGTGTATAATATTTTAACATAGCGAAGCATGGTCCAAAGGTGCATCAGTGTGGGCTTCTGATGGCTATTCTATTAAAATAAATGTAGCCCAAGTACTGCTTGGATTTTGTTTTCCTTTTAGGTTTTATTCTTGCTGTGACCAATGTCATTTTTGTTACCATAATAATGATAATATTGCATTAAAAAATGTGTAATACTCAGAATCTTTAAACAATGTTTAAAAAGTATATACTTGTATTTAATTAAAATATAAGTATAAATATATGCTTATTTAAATATTCAAACCTTGCTTTTTGTCAAATTTGACAGCTCTAATTAGTATGTGTAAAATTGGAAATTTTATCACATTAAATTTCAATTTACATTTACTTTGGGTCAGAGTCAGTACATTTTTTCTGTCTCCAGTATCCCATTAATTGCTTCCGACTCTGACTCCACAGATCTGGGGTGTGTAGTTGTTTCATATGGTGAGACAGATATAGCTATTACCGTAGATTCATTTTGTATTATATGCCAAAAAAAATATTGCGCATTAGTTTTCCAGTTGACATAACTGTGTAGGTCACATGTCATTGGCATTCTTCTTTAATGTTTATAACAGGAAATTTTAATATTAATTTTGTTATTTAATAATTTATGTGTATAAGCAATTGAAAACAATATGATGCACAGCCTGCCACTACAGATACTGAAAATGTGTACAGCAGGGTAAGGAAAAAATGGCCACTGACTGAAATTCAGATGCATTTTATAAACAATTAGTGGCATTTTGCAAAACTTTCAAAATAACATTTTACTATGTGAAAATGACTATTTAGTCTCATTAATAGCTGAAAAATGTACAAATTGAAGCAGTTTATACATTCAGTTTCTCCTCTTTTTATTTCAAACTTTTTCAATGTTTAAGTAATAATCAATGTATTGCTTTATAATGAATGGAATACCACTTAATGTTACTGTAGTACAGGGGTCCTCACGTTTAGTCCTGGACGGCTACGGTGAATGCAAGTTTTTGTTCCAGTCCAGCTACTAAACTAGTGTTGTCTTGTGTTCATTTTGCCATGTTAAATCATTCCTATATTGTAGAATTTTATTTTTTTTTTGAGAATATTTCCCAAATGGTTTTGTGAATCGTAATTTTCATTTGTTTCTTTTCTATTTTTTCCAAATATGTATGATCATGAATTATCTGGTTTAATAAAATATGGGACAAGATTAGATCAGCTTTTCATGTAGCTCAGTCCAGGAGACCCACTGTAACTTCAGGTTTTTTGTTCTAACCAGTTTCACAATGAAGTCTGATAATTACTCTTAATTTATCACAGTGTTTAAATAACTGGCCTTTTTTCTTCTATTGTGCATTCAGAAAAGGGCAGTAATATTAAATTTAACATGCGTTTATAAAAAATTTTGAAATCATTACATTTTTGTTGTAGCATTCCGTGTTAACTATTTTTCGCCTTTTTCCTATTTGTGCACCTTTTTTTCATGTAAACATTGCTACCTTAATTGTGATCTACTACATCAATAACTCCTACCATATCAGTATCCATCAGTAAGGAGACAACTGAGAAAGCTACACACAGGAAAGCTGCAGGATCAGATGAAGTCAGCCCTTGAGTTCTGAAGGCCTGTGCTGACCAACTTTATGGTGTTCCCTGTCACCAGTTCTGTCTGTCCGTAAAGCACAAGAGAATCTCACTGTTGTTGAAAACATCCTGTGTTGTTCCTGTTCCAAAAAAGGCAGGCAATTCATCACTGAATGACTACAGATCAGTTTACATCTCACATCATGAAACCCTTTGAAGGCTGCTCCTGGACTATATGAATCTTCTTGTGGTAGACCACCTGGACCCACTGCAGTTTGCCTGTCGGAAAAAGAATGGAGTGGAGGGTGCAATTGTCTATCTGCTCCACAAGTCTTCTTCTCAAATGGACTAAGATGGCAGCACTGTGGAGATTGTTTTATTTCTCCAGTGGTTTCAATACCATCCAGCCATCCTTGTTAAGGGATATATGGTGCTTATGGTGTTGTGGATAACAGACTATCTGTTGGGCAGACCGCAGTTTATGAGACTCAAGGACTATGTTTCTGATATAGATATGAGTAACACTGGAGCACCATAAGGATCAGTCCTTTCTCCTTTTCTCTTCACTCTGTACACTTCTGAATACAAGTATAACAGCTGGTCATGTCACTTGCAGAAATTCTCAAATGATTCTGTACTTATGGTGTGTTTTGATTAGGGGGAATAAGACAGAGTATAGGAGTCATGTGAAGAGCTTTGTTTTTTGGAGCAAAGAAAATTAAAACAAAACTGAGTGCCATTATGAACAATGCTGCAAATCCTTTCTCTGATGCACTAACACGAAGTACTTTCGGCCAGCTAAGTATTCAGCAAAGGTGTGTCATGAAATGCGACTGGGGCTAATTTAACCAACAGCAATGTGCTGGAATAATGCCTAAGTTTCTTTTTCTATTCTTTTATTTAATTTTGTTTTTCTTTTTAATCATTTTGGTGAGTGTTCAGACCATTGTTTTTGTGTGTGTATATTTATTTATCTATTTATGTATTTATTTATTGGAAGAATATCTGTGGAAAAAAAAGAAGTTACATCTATCTACAGTATCTGTCTGCCTCTCTAACAGTACCTTAAAGATGAGACACACAGGCAAATAACACTATGAGGAAGCAATTACTCACAGCTAGTATGCTTATTAGTAAATAATGTCTTTAATAACCAGAATATCAAGAAAGCCGAACGAAAAACATGGTGGTTGGTGATGATAAAAATCTTTAAAAAAAAAAAATATATAAACATTACTATTATCAGAAAGTAATTACATAAATGATTCCTACAATCCAGTAAAAAAAATCACCAAATACCTCTTGTAATTTACAACATCAAAACAATAAAAGTGGAATAACTTCACTTAATTAAGGAAGAAGTCCAGTTAGAAGTGGAATTTGGATGGGACAAAAACAAGCATTCACAGGGCCCCAGGACTGAACTTGAATTAGATGGTGAACTGTTTGTTTGTCATTTGCATCATTCTGTTGTCATTTGTTAATTGGCAGCTGGATAAGAAAACAAACAATTAAAACAGTGAATGCAACTGTTTAGGACTAAAAGAAGCAATTAGGAGTTTGGGAATCTTAAGCGAGTTAATTAAAATGAAGCACAAAAATGTTGCTTGAGA
Organism: Erpetoichthys calabaricus; assembly: GCF_900747795.2. Classification (NCBI taxonomy): domain Eukaryota; kingdom Metazoa; phylum Chordata; class Cladistia; order Polypteriformes; family Polypteridae; genus Erpetoichthys; species Erpetoichthys calabaricus. The sequence goes on from NC_041395.2 coordinate 91,864,704, forward strand.
AGTAATGCTTCGGAAGCAATAATTGGCTTTAAATTAAGAAACTGGGTTAGAACAAAAATCGAAAGCCCCTGCAGAAAACCAGGACCAAACTTGATTACTCCTGCATCTAGTACACAGTATAGTATATAACATAATAGTGTACAGCTTATTAAATGAATTATGGTAATGCAAAATGGAACTGGAAGTGAGGCCAGACATCATGCATAAAAAAGCAGTGAAGGAAGTTTGTGTATACATATATATATATATATATATATATATATATATATATATATTTTTTTTTTTTTTCTTTTCACTAATAATGTTCTTGTTCATTAATCTTGTTGGTTCAATGTGAATCTTCTCCACTTGCCTGCACACTACATAGTTAATGAAACATTAGTTGTTTTTTAGCAAGAAAGTCCAATTATGTGCTCCATGATGGTAGTTTACATCTGTTCCTCATGGACTTAAGATCATTGTGTAGTATGGATGTCAGGCAGCAGCTAAGTGGTTATTACTTAATACCGACATAATAGACTGATATGTTTGTGTAATTTTAAAGTCACTTTGCACTAAGACAAAGAATGTCACCTTGTTAACTACTTGACTCTCTCTTGTGGATCTCTCTTGTGGATCACACATGGTCCATGCATCACACTTTGAGAAACCCTCATGTGTTTCCAACCTTGTTTACTAATGTAAATTAACCAGTTTTCTTGTCTGTCTGTAAAGAACTGTATACTGGCTGCTGCAATATTTTGAGTGATTAATAACTCCATAACATTTTAAAAATGAAATTCAAGGGGTCATCCTATAGATTTGATTTTCAGGCTTTTGCAGTATCCAGAAAGTTAATTGTATACTGTATTTTACAACCTTTTTTTTTTTTTTTTTTGAGTTTTGTGTCGGTATGTGTTGGTTTTTGTACTGTATAAATGTGCACAGACTAGTTAAATGAGGTGAACATTTACATGTTTTCCTTAAAAGATTTTTGACCTTTGCCAGTTTTATATGGAAACATTGTGTACTGCTTCTATACAAATCAGGGTCATGGATATTGGATTGTGTATTGCTACTTTGTTCTCATTGGCATTATAGTTAAAAAAAAAAAAAAAAAATACTACACTGCCAACATTGTTCTACTATCTGTCTGGGTTGTGAAATTTATAATTGCTTTTGTCACATCAACAACAGTTGCATTTATTCATCTATACTAATAAAAGGCAAAGCCCTCACTGACTCACTGACTGACTGACTGACTGACTCATCACTAATTCTCCAACTTCACCTGTAGGTGGAAGGCTGAAATTTGGCAGGCTCATTCCTTACAGCTTACTTACAAAAGTTAGGCAGGTTTCATTTCGAAATTCAAAGCGTAACGGTCATAACTGGAACCTCTTTTTTGTCCATATACTGTAATGGACTGCAGCTCGCTGGCCGTGGGAGGCGGAGTTGCGTATCGCGTCATCACGCCTCCCACGTAATCACGTGAACTGACTGTGAACGCAGTACGTACCCAAAGAGCGCTGAAGAAAACATTCATTACACAATTGAGAAGGCAGCGAAACAATAAGAAGCGAAGCACGGTGTAAACCGTAAGTTTAAATTAAGTTTATAGAAACGCTCCCGCTGCCGTTTGCAATACCATATTCGCGAGATACAAGTTTAATGAGAAGACACGAGGTATAAACGAGACTTTGGATGACTTTGTAATGGAGTTAAAATTGCTGTAGCGAGAAACTTTTAAATGCCGGGTCTTAGCTAACATTAAATAAAGCCGTGGACATCGCAAAATCACACAAGAGAGCGGCTCACGTGAACTGACTGAACGCAGCAGGAGTGATCACTTCGCTACTGCGGAAACAAAGCACGGTGTAAACTGTAAGTTTAAATTAAGTTTATAGAAACGCTCCCGCTGCCGTTTGCAATACCATATTCGCGAGATACAAGTTTAATGAGAAGACACGACGTATAAACGAGACTTTGGATGACTTTGTAACGGAGTTAAAATTGCTGTAGCGAGAAACTTTTAAGTGCCGGGTCTTAGCTAACATTAAATAAAGCCGTGGACATCGCAACATCATACAAGAGAGCGGCTCACGTGAACTGACTGAACGCAGCACGTCGGAAACAAAGCACCGTGTAAACCTAAAGTTTAAATTAAGTTCATAGACCTACAAAAGGTTGCCATTGATTTGAGGCAAGATTGCTTTTCTCCTGTACAACTATACGTTGCATTCTCAAGAGTGTGCTTGCACGGCTTGGTCATATTACAACCGGAGTGCTGAACTGACAACGTGGTATACAAAGAGAACTATAACAATCGTAATATGTATATATATATATCTATACTAATTAATAAAAGGCAAAGCCCTCACTGACTCACTGACTGACTGACTGACTCACTCATCACTAATTCTCCAACTTCCCGTGTAGGTGGAAGGCTGAAATTTGGCAGGCTCATTCCTTACAGCTTACTTACAAAAGTTAGGCAGGTTTCATTTCGAAATTCTACGCGTAATGGTCATAACTGGAACCTGTTTTTTGTCCATATACTCTAATGGAGGAGGCGGAGTCATGTATCGCGTCATCACGTATTACGCCTCCTACGTAATCACGTGAAGTGAAAACAAGGAAGAGATTTACAGCACGAGTCAAACGCGGGAACTGTCATCTCTGTCTTGTCATGGAGCACAGTTTAAACTTTTGAAAAAGAGACAAATGTTTGTTTGCAGTGTTTGAATAACGTTCCTGTCTCTCTACAACCTCCTGTGTTTCTGCGCAAATCTGTGACCCAAGCATGACAATATAAAAATAACCATATAAACATATGGTTTCCACTTTGTGGATTTTCTTATTTCACGGGTATGGCTCTGGAACGCAACCCCCGCGATGGAGGAGAGATTACTGTATATATATGTAGATATGTATATATATATATGTATATATATGTAGATATGTATATATATGTGTAGATATGTAAATATATATATGTATATATATGTGTCTGTGTGTGTGTATATATATATATATATATGTGTATCTGTTTATATATGTATATGTAGATATGTGTATATGTAGATATGTATATATATGTATATATGTATATGTATATATATGTTTATGTGTGTCTGTGTATGTGTATATATATATACATATATATTATATATATATATAATATATATATATATATATATATATATATATATATATATGACAGCAAAACTCATAACAATGACAACACAATTACATTGACAATCATGTTATGTTATTTTCTTTTTCATAACCTCTTTAACACTCTACTTCTCCGCTGCGAAGCACGGGTATTTTGCTAGCTTCATTATATACGGTACCGACATTTCCTACCTGTACCGCCAAATTATATAATACGGGACGCTCACGACCTAGCCGCCGCAGGTATTCGTCCACCTTCTTTATCGGCGCTTTGGCCGTCGCTCCCAGGTCTCCGACTATCTTCGTTACAGCCTGTAGCATCTGCAGAATACTTCGCACGGGCTCGATTAATTTCTTGAGTTCCCGCACGTTTACAAAGTTATTTATTTTGACTGGAGGCAAGTTTACTTCCTTCTTTTCTTTACCTGCCAGGCCAGGAGCCAATGAGCATGTCCACTGTCGGCATGTGCTCTGACGGGTCTCGCGTAGGCTACTGGGAATTGGAGTTCTTTTCATCTGAGGGCCGGGTTGCCTTCTTCGGCGAACTGCGGTCTGTCTTTATTAATTTGTCGACAGAATGATCAGCCACTTCCCAGCCCTCCTTACCTTCTTGCGGGGTGAGCGGTGCTTCGCTTGCCTCCCCCTTCCCTTTTAGAAAGTCCAAGTCTGTTTTTTCTTCGACGAAGGAGCAAACAGCTTGACGTGGACCTCCTCCTTCCCAGAAAGCTTCGGGTCGGGTTACGTGTCCCTCGTCGGCTGCCGACATGCGGAAGTCTTTTATCTCTCTCACCGGCTCGAACGAAAGTGTGCCACCGTCAGTGGGAGCCTTGTCTGCATCCCGCAGAGCCTCCGGATGATTTTTTCTGAGTTATGTGCAAGGTACAAAATGAGTTATTTTAAACTTATCAGCAATTATTTCCCCGGCACATACCTCGTTGCAGTCTTCCTCCATAGGCTTCACCCGATCTGTGTGGTCGCTCCTACGCTCCTCCTGAGCGTCGGCCATTATGAGAAGAGCTGCTCTGCTGGCGCTGCCACTCTGCTTACCTCTCTTCTTCCCCATACGGACTTGGTAAATTTGGGGTTTTTGGCGATGTTTTTCTGCATGTCTGGACGCTGCCTTCTCGGGGTTCTTTGACCACAGAAAATTTAAATACAGGTACAGGGTTGTGGAGGACTCCATCTCCCATGGAGCCCTGCGGGAAACTGAGGCACCCACGTCACCCAGGGAGGCTGCCACCAAGTGTCCCGGGGGAGGTACTGAGGAGCCCATGACTGCTCCCCTGGAACATTATATAATTGTAAAAGGCGCTATATAGCACCCAACCCGGCACAGACTGACACAGAGGCACGTATAAAATAAACAGACTTCCTTTATTTCTCTTCAGCCGTGGGGCACGCCTTCCCCGTGTCCCACTGGCCCAACACAGTCCCACAGATGTTGCATTTTTCGTTTGAAAGCATTAACTGAGCTAATCATATTGACCATGGTTTTGTCTTTTCCTTGCAGCTGTAAATTAAGCTCATTCAACATATTGGTCAGATCGGAAAAAAAATGCCAAGTCAAACAGCCATTGATCGTTATTAAGTTGCTTGTATTATGCATATTTAATGACAAGGAGAAACTCCTTTTTCTCCGGCCAGGGGTCTCGAAATCTCAGCAGGAATTTCTCCCTAGCCATCTGCCTCAACAAAGGCCTCTTTTATCATCTCTCCATCTTGGAAGGACTTCTTATGCTTAATGATCGAGTGACTCACCCGGAATGATGCTTCGGTATGTCTGCCTTTGCTTTTGAATTCAGCCGAGTGATAAATGACGGCTGTCCGATTAACTGTGATTTTAGTTCCCTCTCCTTTATCTTTCTTAGATCGCTTTTTGGAAGGAAGTCAGTTTCGTAGTTTTTATGTACAGTTTGAAAGTGCCTTTCCACATTTTCCTTCTATGGAATAGCAATGATAGATTAACAGATCAGACAAACGCACTTCGATTGCGACATTGTGAGAAAAAAAAATCCTCTTCCAATTCCACATTCAGCCCATATCCCACCCCCGCACCCCCCAATAATTTTTTTTAGTCGATTTAAATTGGAAGGCTAGACTAGATCACTTAGATAGCTGAAGTTTTGCAGTAGCTCGCGTGTTTGATTGTGCGTGCGGAATGACCAGTGTATTAGAAGAAAAGAGATCTCAGACTGGGCACCCTGTATGTCAATCAAGTGGCAAATGCCATAGGGATGATATATGATAGACTAACATTTAAAAAATTATTTTTTTTTTGAATGCAACGCGATCTACCTGCACTACCTTTCCAATCTACCGGTTGATCGCGATCAACGTATTGGGCACCCCTGACTTAGAGTAATACTAAAGCAGCTATGGTATTTAGAATAGTTTGGCCATTGTGTGCACCATTATATTGTTCCAGAATGATAACAATCAAGTGCCTTAAATTTGTAAACAGTGTGCAATTAATTTTGATATATTTGATAAATCCTGCATCATTGACTTGGCAAAACCAAGCACAAACTTGCGTACATGGAGCGGGGTGCTGCCGTGAAAATGTGCGTGGCTTTTACACCAAGTTTAGATTTTTTACATCTCAAAGTGTGCATGGAAACGGGTGTATGCTACATTTTTCTGTGTACGCACTGTTTATACATGAGGTCCCTGTTCTTCTCTTGTAAAGTGTGCCTTATTGTTGTTTACAGGATGTTTGCATCCAAAAAAGACATAAACTAGCTCAACTGCAGTAGCATGTTGCATAAAGAAGCTCTACAAATAAATTATCATAAAGCTTAGATAAGCAGATGCTGAAAAAATCGGGTTTTATGATCAACCAATTTTGTAATCATTATTGAGGCAGATCTTCACTACTGAAGATGCACATAAAGAACTTCCCTTCTGTTATTAGCTCCTCAAAAATGCCAAAAACTGCAAAGGTTTTCTTCAGTAGTCTTCATTTGTTTTCATTCAGAGGCACTGACAGGTCATACCCATCTGAGTATTCAGACAGGGCTCGTTTCTGTGGTAGGAATATGTACTATGCCACCTTGTTTGCATGTGTTACTGAAGACGTTTATGCAACATGTTCTGTGCCACGTAATTGTCCCCTACATGTGAATATGGTAGGTAGGGTTGTTTAAAATGACCCACAACTTTCCTGCTGATGGGAAGTGTATCACTACTGTTGCTTTCTAGGCTAGGTTTTGTTGAATAGGATTGGATTCTTACTTTTCTTTTTTTCCAATATAGCATTGTGTTTTTTATTTTGCTGGTGTCATCCTGAGTAATGCCACTTGAAAAGTACAGTGTATTTAATTGATTCCATCTTTAATTATTGTAGGGATAAATTGGTAACAAAGTTGGGAGCATGTGCTGATAGCGTGTTGCTGCACCCAACGCATACTGAACCACCTGGATTGGGATCCAATGGCAGTGAGTAACACCTTAGCACCACACTGGAACAGTGTGAGGTTTTATACGATAGCTGGAGTGCCAATCCTACCACCAACCCCCAAGTATTCCCTACAAGTTGGAGGCCCTGCTTGCAGGGCTGGATCCAGGTTAATGTCATATCCAGGAACAGAGCAATTGCACATTAAACAATTGATAACTAAAACTACGTAAAAAGCATAGTGACATTATAAACATTGTATTTGACAAGTGAAGGTTTTGGGATAAATTACTGATTATGTTAGTTAAAATATGATAAATCATTGGCTTTTATCAGTAACAAGTAAATGCTAACTAAGCAAGTTTGAGATTGCCATTTTTATAAAATTTCCACTGTCTTAATATAAAATGACTGTTCACAAGGTATAGTTTTTAATTTATTTTGTAAAAAGTTAAAAAAAAATTTTTAAGCTGAAATTTAGATAACAGTTTAAAATGCTTTGTAATACATTACTATTTGAAGCTGCCCGTTTGTATTTCATCCATGCATTTCCATAGCTTACAAAGTTGTCATGGAACTATCAAGGCTTGCTGTTTGGTCAGGATACCAGTCCATCATATACTGTATTCATACAGATACCCACATAGAGTTACACTGGGTGCATTTAGAATTGCATCTCTTTAGAATATGGAAGTAAATCCAGAGTACTTGTACAAATGCAAGTAGAGCTTGCAAATGTTACACAGACAGTGATGAGCCTAGGGTTTGAACCCAGTCATCTGGAGCTGTGAAGCAGCAATACTAACCATTGTTCCACGATGCAGTTTCCCTGTTAATAAAGCCTAATTGTATTCTTCTCTTTCTAAATACAAGTTTTTGATGTGCTGGTAAAATCATGCTTTTCAATTTTTTTGTACAGGGAGTCCCCGGGTTACGTACGAGATAGGGACTTTAGGTTTGTACTTAAGTTGAATTTGTATGTAAGTCGGAACAGGTACATTATTTTAATAAATGCTATTGTTGACCGACTGTAACCAAGTGCTCTGCCAATGAATGATGGAGTTTCACCTCTCTCTGACCTTTTTATTATTTCTACTTTATTTTCAATGGTGATGTTTTTTCTCTTCTTTACTGTATCACCAGCACTAGCATCAGATTTGTGTTTCAGAGACATTCTTGAAGGGTGAAGACAAAAGGTTAAGATGAGCTCTTCTGTACAGCACTGTACAAGCTATCACAGCAGGAAGGCACCAGTCGTCAACACGTCTGATGTACTGACAAGAGACAACTTCCTGCTATGTACGTAACAGTACAAGCAGGCTTGCTATTGAGAATGAATGGGGGGGGCGAGGGGTGGTTCATCACCAGCCCACCTCAGTCACCTCCACTACAGTATGCTGCCTGCAGCGTCCGCCCACCGAGAATGAACACGGCGCGGCCAAAGGCGGGTAGTGAATCACCCACCATCTCTCCAATTCAACAGGCAGCCATCCGAGGCACACTACAATGCTACCCCCCGCCGCCCTGTTCACTGTCAATGGCCTCCATTCAGCCACAACCGGGTCACCGCTTGCAGCATTACCAGGCACCCACCAAGAAGGAACGGGGCAGCCGTGTGTGGTGGGCGGGCAGTGAAACCGCTTGCTGCCAAGAGCTGCCCGAGGGACACTACACAGCGCGAGCAGCGAAATCGCCCCCCTCCAGCCTCCATCCAACCACCGCTTGCAGCATCCCCAGGCCGAAGATGACGGAGCGGCAGTCACTGAGGTGCATGTGTTGCAGCTGCGGCCCCATTCGTAAGTCGTAGGTCGGATGTCCATCAGCTGTGCATGTAATATACAGGAAAACATCTTCCATTAGCTTCATACCATAAGTGTCTGAGTGGACTGTGGTGGACTAGCATTGTGACATATTCAGTGATAGATCCCACTTCTTGAAACTGATGATATGGATTTGCAACATGGAGACAACAGGCACATTAATGCAGTCTGGGCAACACTCTAAAATGGCATACCACCAGAACATTGGCTGTCATGGTGTAAGGCCACCACAGTTGCATTTTTAATGGCAGTTTGACTGTATGGTATGTTGTGGTATGTTATGGTGTCAGTATTCAACAGTATAATCCCAATAAGGTGCATACTGTAACTTCTATCTTCTGGGAATACTTGTGTAACGTGAACATCTTGGATTGGGCTGGCTGTGTGTAGAGCATTCTGGAATTCATTGTCTACCCAGAGCAGCAGTGGCATAATGTATGGTTACAAAGTCAGCATGAAAAGGCGACTCGTAGCCCACCATCTGAATGTCATATGAAAGCTTATTAGGGTACAGTGAAAAAAAGCACAAAATGTCAACTTTAATCTCGAAATTTCCACTTTAATCACGTACAGTGCATCCGGAAAGTGTTCACAGCGTATCACTTTTTCCACATTTTGTTATGTTACAGCCTTATTCCAAAATGGATTAAATTCATTTTTTTCCTCAGAATTCTACACACAACACACCATAATGACAACGTGAAAAAAGTTTACTTGAGATTTTTACAAATTTATTAAAAATAAAAAAATTGAGAAAGCATATGTACATAAGTATTCACAGCCTTTGCCATGAAGCTCAAAATTGAGCTCAGGTGCATCCTGTTTCCCCTGATCATCCTTGAGATGTTTCTGCAGCTTAATTGGAGTCCACCTGTGGTAAATTCAGTTGATTGGACATGATTTGGAAAGGCACACACCTGTCTCTATAAGGTCCCACAGTTGACAGTTCATGTCAGAGCACAAACCAAGCATGAAGTCAAAGGAATTGTCTGTAGACCTCCGAGACAGGATTGTCTCGAGGCTCAAATCTGGGGAAGGGTACAGAAAAATTTCTGCTGCTTTGAAGGTCCCAGTGAGCACAGTGGCCTCCGTCATCCGTAAGTGGAAGAAGTTTGAAACCACCGGGACTCTTCCTAGAGCTGGCCGGCCATCTAAACTGAGCGATCGGGGAAGAAGGGCCTTAGTCAGGGAGGTGACCAAGAACCCGATGGTCACTCTGTCAGAGCTCCAGAGGTCCTCTGTGGAGAGAGGAGAACCTTCCAGAATGACAACCATCTCTGCAGCAATCCACTAATCAGTCCTGTATGGTAGAGTGGCCAGACGGAAGCCACTCCTTAGTAAAAGGGACATGGCAAGCCCGCCTGGAGTTTGCCAAAAGGCACCTGAAGGACCCTCAGACCATGAGAAAAAAAATTCTCTGGTCTGATGAGACAAAGACTGATCTCTTTGCTGTGAATGCCAGGCGTCACGTTTGGAGGAAACCAGGCACCGCTCATCACCAGGCCCATACCATCCCTACAGTGAAGCATGATGGTGGCAGCATCATGCTGTGGGGATGTTTTTCAGCGGCAGGGACTGGGAGACTAGTCAGGATAAAGGGAAAGATGACTGCAGCTATGTACAGAGACATCCTGGATGAAAACCTGCTCCAGAGCGCTCTTGACCTCAGGACAACTCTGTGAATGTCCTTGAGTGGCCCAGCCAGAGCCCAGACTTTAATCCGATTGAACATCTCTGGAGAGATCTTAAAATGGCTGTGCACCGACGCTTCCCATCCAACCTGATGGAGCTTGAGAGGTGCTGCAAAGAGGAATGGGCGAAACTAGCCAAGGATAGGTGTGCCAAGCTTGTGGCATCATATTCAACAAGACTTGAGGCTGTAATTGCTGCCAAAGGTGCATCGAAAAAGTATTGAGCAAAGGGTGTGAATACTTATGTACATGTGATTTCTCAGTTTTTTATTTTTAATAAATTTGCAAAAACCTCAAGTAAACTTTTTTCATGTTGTCATTATGGGGTGTTGCGTGTAGAATTCTGAGGAAAAAAATGAATTTAATCCATTTTGGAATAAGGCTGTAACATAACAAAATGTGGAAAAAGTGATGCGCTGTGAATACTTTCCGGATGCACTGTAGGTTATCTTGTCATTAAAGTAGAACATCATAAACTTCATCTTAAAATCGTTTAATTTACTAGTTTCTCAAATCCCATCGTAACTAAAGTAGCACGTTAAATGCTTTGTTGTGTATTTGATCTTACATGTGCTCTATGTGCCGGAATCACTACGTGCTCTTTCTCCGACAGGACACAGAATCCATTACATTCTTAATATTACAGCTGTCTGAATAATTAAAATACTGAGATGTATATGTGATATCATTTTCATGATGAAATGAGTTAAAGCATGTTATTAAACATGGGAACACGGTGGCACAGTCAAGTCACAGTGATTGTTCATGTCCTACGCAAGATGCTTGCTAAGCCATGCGCGACCTTCGATGAAATGCTTTATTACAGAAGTACTGTCTTTTTCAAACGTACTAACCCTTATTCCTGTCCTTACTTTTCTTTCTCCAAATACCCAATCGCCACACAATCAGCTTTGTAATAGACGTTAAGCCATCTGTAAGCTTAGAACGCCAGTTCTTCAAAACTTTTAAGGAACATCGAAATATCTTCATAATGTTTAATTATTCTATCCATCTATCCTTCCAGTGTCGCGCCAGCCACAGCATGAATACAGCGTGAGGCAGGAAGAATCGGTGAACAGAGCTCAAGTTTCTTGCTAGCGCTGCAGCACCGTGTAGTTTTATCTGTATAATATATATTTTGCTGCATTTCATCTTAAAAATGATATCGTCATCATATGTAAATACGCGCTTTATAAAGTGGCTCAGGTTGTGCAATATTATAACTATCATAAGTACAATTACCTCACTGTAACCTGCAAGTACAAACAGTTCTACATGGAGTACTCGATGGACTGATTGAGTGCGTGTATAGTTCTTGGGATGAAACTGCTTGTGAACCGCGAGGTCCGAAAATGAAAGGCTTTGAAGCGTCGGTTGAATGAGAGCAGTTCAAATAGCGAATGGCTGAGGCAGTATATGCTTGATGCTGTATACCGATAATTCTCTTTCCGATCGCTGTAGATCTGTGATTCACACTCAGATACAGTGATATAAATACTCCGAGTGGTGCAGTGAGAGTAATATGGAAAAAGATGATCTGCTGTGGCATCCCCTAACGGGAGCAGCTGACAGAAGAAGAAGAAGAAGGTGCAGTGAGAGTAACAACGATAAAGCAGTTATGGTATTTAGAATAGTTTGACCATTCTGTGGACCATTATATTGTTACAGGTTAATTACAATCAGATGCATTAAACTAATAAACAATATGCGGTTAATTTCAGTGTATTTATAAAGCCGCGTCAGGAAAAGAAAGGATAACCACACAGGAACAGTAGCACTGCTTTGACACTAGGTGCCACCAGTCTGCAGAACCGAGCGGAGAATTTGCGTACGACAGGGTATGACGTACCGTGGAAATGTGCGTGGCTTTACGCCAAGTTTAGGTTTTATACATCACGATTTGAATGTGGAAACGTTCTTACGCAATAATTCTGTGCGTACGCACCGTTTATACATGAGGCCCCTGGTCTGGCATGGAATTACTCTTATTCAGGCCCTTTAGCTGCCTCCCATGCTGCCTGTGTGACACATTATATACAGTAGTCATTACTCATATGCATTCTGTAAGTGGTTAAAATGTTTACTTTTTACTATACTATACATAAATTGCACACTGCACATCTAAGAGTGGTTTAATTCTCACCATTCACCTACCATGAGCCACAAGCAAGTTCTGTTATCATGTAGGGATCTGACTCTAAATTGTATAAATATTTGTTCTATGCATATGTAATATCTAAGTTTGCTTGCTATAATTGTTTTGTTAACTATTCCTCTCCTACAAGCAGGTTAGAAAGATCTGACAGGCTATCATGTGAATGCAAGCTCAAGTCATTCCACTGAACCAGGTTTTCATCCATCCACCCATTTTATAAACTTGGTTATTCAGAGCAGGATTGCAGAGAAGCTGGAGGTTTTCTCAGTAATCATTGAGTGCAAGGCCAAAATAATCTTTGGACAAGATGGTTGCACGCACACACACACAAACACACACATAAATCCCAACTAACCACCATGTCTTTGGTCCGTAAAATAAAATCAATGTTAAAAAATTAAGGGGTTGCCAGCAAAGGATTAGAAACGCAAAAGAAGTAAGCAGGGCATCAGCAGAAACAAGAAAATGACTTTAGAGCAAGGCGCTGAGTGACCCCATAAATCTTCTTTATCACTTTATATTAATTAAGAGAAGCACATGTTCCTTGTGACAACTAGTAAATTAGAGAAATACATTATATCCTTTAGCAAGGGGTGGTGAGGCATAACGTGAGACATTACGAAAAGTATATGGCACCATCAATACAAAAGTGTAATGTGTCAACAGTGGCAGAGTAAACAATGTCTATATGCTATTTGCTACAGTCTGACCCACTTAGGCCAGTGCAGGGTCCTCATGAATCAGTGTCTATTTTGTGTCATTTCCTGGCTGAAGTGTACACCTACATTCACCGATACAGGGCCAGTTTAGAGTCATCAGTTTATAGCACATGTCATTTGGGGATTTGAAGAAATTGGAAATGCAACTGAAATGTATACGTCGTACATTCTCTGTGGTGACTAGCAGGCCAGGGTCGATATTTCTGATTAAACGTTATCTTTTGTTTAAATGATTCAATATCGATTTTTAAGTCTCAAGATTGATTTTATGATTCTCTATCCTGCTCACTTACTAAATGTGGATTTTTGCTAATCTTCGTTTTTGGTGACCAATCCAGTAGATAGCGCTGATGTGCCTGCTAAGGTTTTCTATGGAAAAAGCACTTTACTCCTTTGCGTAAAATGCTGTGTCCTCTTTATCTGAAATCAGCGTCTTAGACACTTAAATCAGATGTGTAGACTTGCTACGGATTCCAGCAGTGTTGTGTTAGATACCTGGATAAAAGCAAAGATGTATTTAAGCTGTGTAGCTCAGATGTTAATTATTGTTGTAACATAACAAATTTCAGAAATCACTTAGCCCACTGTCACCCAGAACCTTTGTCTCAGTCGACAGCCAAACGAGTAGAGCCTAAACAATCTGGACTGGAGATGGCATTTAGCTCCAGCCTTCCATTTAAGTTGCCTTGTGCCCAAAAAAAATAAAAGAATCTATAGTAGGTTTTATCTGTAAAGGTAAGAGACCCTAGAGTGTGCCTTTCCCGGCAATTGTTGGAATTTTCAGAGCAGCCTGTGATACAAAGCAGTCAAGTTGAAGTAACTCCGTAATAGGAGCATTATCATTCATGATGGCTGGTTATTTTTCTTTTATGTTCTATTCATTTAATGCCACAGTCAACAACCATCAGCTCTAGATCAAGCATCAGCTCTAGATCCTCGTTTGAAAATGCTTCCTTTTTGTCTGAGGACTGTTAGGACATGTTTTCGAGACTGATTAACATGACTGCTATAAGTGAGCAACTGAAGATATGTGCAACTTGTAGTATTCTCGAAAGACTTGAGTCTTTCCACTGTATCTTTAATTTCGAATAATTCAAGATTATTTTAAATGTCCAATATTGGTATAAATTCACAGGTTAGTTTAAGGGTGCCTACATGGAGATTCATAACACATGAATAGGTTATTGAATAACATTTATTATTTAAGAAGCAATATTTGATTATTTTATAATAATATTATTCACAAGATGTTATAGATGCTTCATAAAGTAAATGCCATTGCATTGTATTAAAACCATGAGCCCCCATAATATGTGTGGGCTCTGATGTGACGATACATGTTATTTAAAATTCAGGATAATTTAACTGAGTCAAAATGAAGTCATTATGTAGACACCCTTCAAATAAAGTGCTCCTGAAATTTGTCTGCTAATGTCCTCTATGCATGGTTAAGTACTTTCTAAAAAAGCCACCACTTCAAATATATCAGATCACGCTAATTCAGTCAAGATAAAATCAATACTGAATCAAATTTGGGCATTGTGAATCAGAATTGAATTGAATCAGGACATCAGTGCTGATACTGAGCCCTAGTGACTAGATATTGATTTAAAGCCAAGTTCACAATGGTATTAAGTAGTAACAGTAACTAATGCAAAACACTGTAACCTGTTAAGAGATTGCAAAAATTTATATTGCAGTAATTTATGATTTTATACTTAAAACAGGACTCAGCTTTTTTTTCCCTATACAATGCCAATTGAATTCATTTTTCAGAAAATTAATCACTATAATTATCTCCATAAAAATACTGAAATTCCAGAAATGAATGGAATTGACGTCAATTAACATGGTCAAAATGGCAGTAAAGACTTTGCAAACTATTCTGATAGCAGTTTGACCATAAGGAACGATATACCACTATCATAGGTCAGTTGAATAAAAACACTTAATGGAAACTAACATTTAATGTAAAATTGTCTCTGGCTTCCCATTCTGTATTCCTGAATACTTGTGAAACAGTCTTTGATGCTTTGTTTTGAAGGAATCTTGCATAGATTATCACACATCTGGTACTGTTTATGTGAGTACACTTTTTAAAAATTAGGTTTACTGTATAACACAACTTGACTTCAACTGAGTAACGTTATATATCAGTATGGTTGGAATTGCATCCAGGTTTCTCTCATACAGCTTAAATACGTGCTGTTTGGGCATTCCTTTCTTTCATCACATTTTAATTGTATCATATAATTTTGTCTTCAAAAACTCAACAAGTTCTACAACCTTAACATTTTTTGCTAAAACAGTGTTGTAGAGTATAATAATAAATGTGTAATTACAAATGGGGAGGATTTTGTCACAAACTTTCCATACCGTCATTTTCTAAATCTGTCCGTTTTTAGATTTGTCTCGTTGTTACAGCAAAGTTTGAGAACTCATACTTGTTGGTTTGAAAATATTCTTATTTCAAAATTCCTGCTTAACAGCCTTTGTTCTATTTTTTCAAGTTGTCTCACATAACTGATCATATTATATTGTTGCTTACACCGATGTGCTACTTCAGAATTAGCCACTGAACTAGACTGGCCTTAACTGCAGTAAATTATTTGTAACTGGAGACTGCATTCTATTTTCTCTTATACCTCAAATATGTGTCATATGTTCTTTCACTATATTTGTCAAATTTTAATCGTTATACTAAATAATGCTACATTGGTTTTACATCCATTAAATTATGCTGCTTTTAGCAGATCCACTAACTGCATGTCTCTGCAATTATGCCCATTAACACATTGCATGCTGTAGCATTATAGTGAGACCTGCCTCATGTTTCAAAGCATTTTGTCCAGAACCACATGAATGTCTAGCTAATGTGGAAGTTTGAAATATAAAGTAAGTTTTATTTTGGAGTGAAGTATTTCAGATTTCATAACCATGGATACATTTAAGGAAAGAATAGTCTTAACTGCAGCCCACACTAAAGTTATTCTCTATTGTACCAGGGTAGTGTACTGTCCAAGATTGTTTCTTGTCTTGTATCAAGTGTAGCAGGTATAGGTTCCCTTTCCCAGTGAATTTGGTTATAAAATGGATGGACAAATGGACAGACAACTGCAGTCATGTGCATTGCAAGGAAAGGTTGAATTCAAAGCCTTCATTCCTTTATCAGAGCTATGTATGGAGCTACATTTAAAAGCAATTAATATTGCCATCATTTTAACTTCCTCCTTCAATTGTATGACATTATAAGTTAAAAAGATTCCAACTAACTGCTGATTGGTCTCATCATTGCACTCTCAAACTATGTGAGAATTGTGTATTTTTATTTTTCAACAAATTCCATAATAGATTTTTTTTGCCTTGAAAAAAAATTAGATTACAAGTACAATCAGCTGTAGTAAGGGTCTTGCATAAGCACATCCCAGCAGAATAGGAGGACTAAGGAGTTTGCGCATGTAATTAGATTTTATGCACAGCCTGTTAGGAGAAGACTTTGTGTTAGACACAGGGTACCCTGGAGATCTGGACTGGCCAAAAAGTGTCCAGGAATTTCTAAGGTGGAGGTGGAGATAGTTGCTGGGGATTGGTTACCCAGGTCAGCCTGATGCCTCAGCTGGTATGATCAGAAAAAGCTGAATGAAGAAGATAATGGTAGACTAATCTGCCTTATGCTTTGCTTTCAGTGAAACATCATGCACCAACCCATTGTTCTTCGGGCTAAAGAATTACTATTTGTTTAATGTTGAAGGATTAAAGCATTGGTTATTAAATATTATTTTGGAATGAACATGGCATATAGAGCAGCTTATTTTGGCATCTCTAATCTGTCTGCAGAAAACTGTAGTAAATGAGACTTGTCATTCAGGCTATTGGTGACTGTCTGATTTGTGTTTATCTTTAAACTGTGCTTCTTGCTTCCCATTCTGTGAGATCAAACTGAATGAATTTTATTGAGGAATTTTGTTTTGTATGATTGTGCTTAAAACTCTTTGACATAGTAGTTAGTAGTAGTAGTATCACAAAGTAAATGTTGCTCTTATGTTCTGTAATTGAACAATTTTGAAATGTATGAAATCATTCCAAATACCGGTAACCAGATTTAATAGCATGTACTTATCTTTCAGAAGAGCTTCTGTATTCATGACCACCTCTAGCTAAACGTTTTCTAAGCTATTTGCCTGCAGTTTACAAAAAAGAGCAAAGGCACATACCTGCTATAGAGTGAAGACACCAGTTTGCATCTTCTTGTTGCCACACTAATATATAGGATTGCTAAGTGTCATACTTTTCGATGGTTCTAAGTTGGGCTGTCAAATTAGCCAAACAATAAGGTTTGAATATTCCAATCAAACATGGGTAAATATTTGAATATATTCAAGTTTAGGTTAATGATTTTGGGCATTATACATGTGAGTTTCTATGTGCGCGTTTTTTTTTTTTACTGTATTATTATAGTAACAGCTACATAGCAAGTACAAACAGCAGTAGCAAAAAGGCTCGCTGATAATGATCATGAAGAATATAGGTAAGTTAAAGTCTGCACAATCTGTCTACTTTTTTCTTCTTTACAGAAGCAGCAGTATGTTAAATAAAGGTGTCCTGGATATTTTTAATAGCACATCATTGTTTTGGCATGATGTGTCAAACCAGCAGCCACATAAGATGGAGACTAATTTTAGGACAGTGTTTTGGGTCTTTAAAGTGGGGATTTAAAGCGACATAATAACTCATAATTTTGATTTTCCTTTTACTTTCCATTTGCTTCTATGAGAAGGTCTTAGCTTCAAACAACAGTCAGAGATCTCAGATTTAAGAGTGAATGGACCATAATCCTGAATATTTTTTCATGGAACCAGAGCAGTACTGTGCAGGTAAAGTAGCAGCAGTCTGGAAAGTCCTTTGAGAACAAACCACTGGATTGAAAATGAGTCATTAGAAACACTTTGTATTTTTTGAGACTAATTTGCATTTAACAGTTGTGACAGAAAATCAAACTTGAGGCTGACAACTTGTCCAAAGTATGTGAAGCAAGTATGATTGCATTTTGCGACTCTGGTGTCTTTGAATTAGCTACTTGAGCAATTCTTGATATTATCACGTTTAATTAATCAGGATATTTAATTGTCCTTCTCAGAGACACCCCGTTTAAGCTTGTATTCAAACCCTTCTTTATTTGATACGGAAATGTTTTGTAATTCAGTGAATCAAAAAGTAATATTGCTGTTTGGCCTGAGGGATCTGTGTGCAGGGCATGTCATGGACCACCTTGGGCTGTGTTATAAAAAGCATCCTATTACATTGACAAAATGGGAATTGTGCATTGATAACATGTAAATTCCCCACTCAATTTTTTATTATTTGAAATAAAGAAGCTTGGCATTCTCTTACTTATACTAAGAGTGAAGCTCATTTCTTCCACAATTTGGAGCCAGAAGTGGGTGGGAGTAACCCTGACCATGAGGCAGACTGTTAGATAGCAATGGCAGACATGAGAAAGCATCCAGCCAGCATATGTAATAGGTATATATGATGCCTTTTTCTATAAAGTTCCTCTTTTTTCAGTCTGTGCTATCCTTCTTGATGCCTGCTGGTAACTTGAAATTTCCCATCTGTTATTTGTGAGAGAAAGTGCTTAAGCCTTGTTTGTGGTGTGCATTGGGTTGGTGACCAGAGGCAAGAGTGTCTGAATGTCGTTGGTCCCAGGAAAAGGTAAAGGCAAAAAGACCAGATTGCATCCATCACAGACAGGTTGCCCTTCCATAAAGAGATAGCACTGGTGTTAGACAGGGAATTGTTAATAGGTTATAGGGGGGTACAGGTCTCCCATGATAACAGTGCTTGCTGGTGCCAGTAAATGAGTAACACTGCCTCCAAACACAATCGCAATCCAAGGTTGCCTGCTCTGTCGAGTTCCAATGGATGAAGGTCGTATCAATAGGAAATAATCTTAGAGGGATTGGAGAACTTGCTAACCAGAAGGTATTGAAAGGGAGGCAAAGCAGTCTAAGTGAAGTGCGATGTGTCTGTCCTCATTAATTGGAAGGATGTGATATTCTGAGTATGGTTTGGATGATGATTTTAATTTCCATCATGTTTTTGCCCAGCACCACTACACCATGGTATAATCTGAGATTTTGGGGAGGCCAGCAAAGCTTTCTGGTCTTGCCTTCATGTGCCCCTGTTAATTATATAGCACACATTCAGTTAATTCATTATTAGTTTTTCCTTTTGCAGTGTCAATAATTAAATGCCCTAGCCCTCATGTCAATCATGTCAATCAGGATGACACCTATCTGGAAGACTGGATTATCACCAGCAACCAGACTCAGCCCCATTTACAGCTACTATAGTGGATTTACATTCACTATTTGAACAAATGCATTCCTGTTCTATTGCTTTAACCAGACTTCCAAGCTCTGTTCATCTACACGTTAAAGAGATATTACCAGCGCAGCTACTGGAGAATGTCATTCCTTCTAGCCAAGGGATTTTGTTAACATAAAGGTGAAATAACATGAGATCTGCTCTTGTCGCTCATTAAAAGGAATGTTTCCAAATAATCATCACATTTAATACTGCTGTGAAATGGCAAGGGTAACATCTCTTCGTTTGCTGTCATCTATTGCCTCATTAGGATGTTCCTGTATGACAGCCTTATTCCTGACCTTCCACATCCTTAGAACCTTTCTAAGGGAACAGTTCAAGTCAGAAATAGCCCAGAAGCAAGGAAGAGAACACAAATGTATTCTCAAAATACCTTAAAGATATCAACTGCATATAGACAAATATATATACATTTTGATACAGAGCTCAAAACATGGTATAAGGTTATAAAGTATTATGATATATTTGAGAAGAAAACATTTATTTTTTCAAAATGTAACCATTTCATGAATAGTTGTGCCTGAAAGAAATAGTCAGCTCAATTAATTTTTTTTCTCAACCATTTTTTTTTACATCTCCTTTACTTATTTTTGAGTTTTCTTTGGATGTACTGCATTCAATACCTTGCATGTTTTGCCATTCAGTATCATCTCAGTTAAATGTTACAGTATCTATCTTTTTGACTTTTATATGTATAGAAAGATGAAGCTTTAGATTACTATAATAATCACTGAATATAATACATAGTTATATGTCTAAACAGCATAGGAAGTACTTCATGTTGGGTCAGGCAAGTTGTATTTTGCATCCAGCTTCTTGAACCCTTTTTTCCCAACTGTAAAGATAGGTACTTCACAGGTGCAGCATCATGGTAAAATCCGATGGGGACGTTGATAGTTTGGTGGAAACAGAGCTGTTGCAACTACACAAGCAAAACTTTATTTTCACTTTCAATCTTGAGCAACGCTGAAGTAATATCTTGCTGTTACATTTTGCTATTATAAAATCATCGTCATCATCACAGATTTTTACCTCATTAATTAATATTGAATCATCTTATTACTAACTTCTAATAAAAAAAATAATATTCTTGACTCCCTCCAATTTACAATGCTCATAATAGACTTGGAGATCACCAGAAAAAAAGTTTGTAACTAGGGAGTCTAATTCACTTGCTAAACAAAAAATATGAATTCACAATGAAAATAAAATGACCAGTAATGATGTTTACCCCATAAATGATATACAATCCACTGAATAAATCATTCAAAAGAAAACTATGAAGGCTGTTGTTTTTATTCACACTTGTAATGTTTCAGTATGAAGTGGAGACCATGTAAAATGAACGGATACGTGCTTAGAATACATGATCGTGTCATTTTTGGTGTGGATTACGGGTCAGTGTAATTATTTGACCAGTGAGAAAATACAAGTATTTTTAACTTTCAAGTTAATTATGTGAAAGCAATACAATATTTCACTGCAACTGTTATCTCCTTCCTACTGCTTTCCAATTTTATGCTATGTAATCGAACAGCCAACATTTTATAAAACTTTGATTAGAAGAGACCTGATCTGCGAGAAGGCACCTGTGCAGGCTCTCCATGGGTCCATATGGCCTGTTCATGTGTAGTAATGTGTTTAATGTTTAGATATACTGCTTGTGCCGGTGAAAACAGACCATTTCCAAACAGCAGAGCTGACACTACTGTACTTGTTTTAAACTCTTCCTCTTCTGATTTTTGCTGTGTTTTTTTCCCTCATGTTTATCACCAACACGTAATAAATCTTTTGTTATTATTTATTATTTCCTAGGATTTAAGATATGTTGTTTATTCTTTCACCCCATATCCCCTTCTCTTATATGGACCCAGCAAGCGAGCTGCAGTCTCCAGCTGCGGGGACACATTTACACTTAGTGGCATGGAAAATCAGTTCTGTGTGTTGTGCTTGTGATTACAGTTTGCATTTTTTGTTGTTTCAGGCAGGGTGGCTCAGTGGTTAACACTGCTACCTCACAGCTCAAGTTACATTTTAGTTGGCAGTTGCTTCTCTACTTCCCAGGGACACTTAAAAGACCATTGCAATATAATAATCCACTCAAAAATAGTCCAGTTCCTCCTAACCTTTTGACTTCAGTGTATTATCATTCTTCTTTTTCTTTTGTGTCTGGAAACCTTGGGCAAATTTGCTTGCAGCCAGCGTACTGTCATGGCAGGCCGCATTTTAGTTGCTGTTGGGAGTGTACTGTTAGGTTTTCACATTTGTAACTATTTGATTCTGCCACAAAATCTGTTTTAACTAGGTTTACTGCACTAGTACTTGCACTTTACCACCTGATTGTATAAAATTGTAGTTATGTTATTTTCTTTTATACCAAAATTAAATTATTATTATTTTTTTTTTTTTTTTTTAACCACAGGCAGGGCGCACACACCCACACACCAAGCACAATTTAGAATCGCCAATGCACCTAACCTGCATGTCTTTGGACTGTGGGAGGAAACCAGAGCACCCGGAGGAAACCCACGCAGACACTGGGAGAACATGCAAACTCCACGCAGGGAGGACCTGGGAAGCAAACCTGGGTCTCCTAACTGCGAGGCAGCAGCGCTACCACTGCACCACCATGCCGCCCACCAAAGTTAAATTTTACTGATCCAACACTACTCCTGTCCCTCTTTCTGCAGTACTTACATTACTGCATATAATAATATTTCACCAGAAAAATTGATGATATCTTATGCTACACTGCTTATCTGTTAACTTATTTTATTCAATAGGAAAAATCCTAGTCCACCCATTGTAACACTATTTAAAATTATTAAATTAAAAAAAAAAGTTCTGCTTTAAGAACCATCCAAATATTCTTCAGTATTTGGTAAGAGTTTAATAATATTGTTCTGGAGTAAATATACAGGGCCTTTTAAATGCATTAGTTTCTTTAAATGGCATCTACAGAGTTCTCCAGTTTCATACCTCACCAGATGGGTTGGGTATGTTATTGAAGCTGAATTTGATATGAAATATGGTATTACATATTGTACACTTAATTGCTCTACATCATGCCTATTGTAATATGTTCTTATATAATTAATAAGAGATGGATAATCTTTCTCATTGTGTAATATTTCTCTTTTAAGATAGACCTTTAAATAAGTCCACATGTCTAACTGGTATGTCAGGCTGTAATAAAAAAAATCAGTATAGTTCCAGGCTGCTAATTCTGTTGATGATAATTTACTGTATGAGCCTTTTTTTCCTTAATACAAAAATCATCTGTCAATTTGTATTTACTTAAGTAGATGCTTCAGTTGTCCACTCGTAGAAGGTAATTGTTAAGAACTATCCCTTTTTGCATAGTGTGATAGACGGCCGGCAGCTTAACCCAGCCGGCACACCCACAGAGTGGAAGGATAGGGGAAGGTAAATTATTTTGGACACTACTTCCCCCAAGACTTAGATGGCAGTGTAGCGGTGCCCCGGATTCCTGCAAGACACCATGGGACATGTGGTTTTATACCACAGCCCTGCAGGATACCGTGGGTGCTGAAAAAGAAATAAAATCTTCTTAGTGCTTTTATGCTGTGTCCTGCGTGTCTGTCTGTTGGGTTTAAAGGGGCAGCAGTGCCACCTAGCGTCCACAATAGATAGGTAACTTTTACTGGTCTGTTTCATAATGGTAGTTTCTTATGCCTTTATAATTTTTTAGTATTATGTCAGGTTTCTTTTTACCTTTAAATCCAGTGTATAAACAAAATTGATAGATACAAAGTATTGTGCAAACATCTTATACCACTAACACCCCTTTACCATTTATACCACTAATGCTAATTTAATTGGGGAGAAAGTGTTTATTTCTTTTTGAAAAAAGCATATTGATATCTTCTGAGATGGCAGGGACAATGCTGGTATGGTTCCATGAGATACTTCAGCCGGTTCAGTCGGTTAATGTGATTGTTGAATTTCATCAACAACACACTTTTCAGATAGTGATTAGCTGCTTAATAAATAAATGACTAAATTGGATGTTAGCTACTAATCCTGGGGTTTCTCGAGGAGAGAGATGTGGAAATTGTAAGCTGACATAATTGACAGACCTAAAATCATACTTAGTATCAACAAGGCTATATATTTCGGAAGCAAAAGCTCACTAATCCAGATTTTTAAGATGCGGTGTTCAGGTTATCATAAAGAAATATAATGACGCAAGATAAACTGAAGACAGAAAGCACAATGGAAGACCCAAAAAGCTATCTGCATCTTAAGAATAGTGCTTGAATGTCAGTTCTCATGTGTTGAAAGTCAATTTGAAAATGTTTGGTTCACGAAGATAACCGTATTCCAGAAGTATATTAGGGTGAGAAGTACATTGTTGCTTTTCTGTAGGTTTCTATTCTAGCTCTGACATTGTCCCATTATTCAAAACCATTAAACTTAAGAAAACTATTGCGCTTTATTCTATCTTGTTAATGTTACTTATCATGGCACATCACAGTGTTGTGGTAAATGCATGGCCTTGAATTTAGTTATACCCAACAATTGCCATTCCTTGAAATAAGCAAACACTCTGTTTTGCTATGATTTTTGCCATTACATAAAGAGGATCCTTAGAACTGGTCTTTACTTAGTCATTAAGTAAACTTTTAGATTCTTACTACTCAATCTGTTGAAATTTCTTTCCTGCTATCCTTTCCAGCCTCGACAATATATGTGAAAATTGACGTTGCTTTATGCATCAGCACCATGATGCTTCCGCACCAAACCTTGTTCAGCTTTTGGAAAAAGGTTAAATCAGTAATCTCTGTAAGTTTATTTGAAATGACAGGAAACCACACTTTAAGCGTTACTTACTCACCATAGGGATGCAGCTGGCTTTACACTTCCTGAATCCCAATATTATCAATGGATAGTTGTACTGTGACCTGTTGTAGCTTGGCTAAATCTGAACTTCTTTGCCCCGGTTTTAAATAGATAATATTGTCCAGTATGTCTTGATAATAAAAGTTCCTCTTTGACTAATTGTCTTCAATTTTATCCAGTTTTTCTGTTCATAATTAGATTTTCCATAACTTCTTTGAATTGTATGGTATTTTAATTTCTGTTCTTAGTGCCAGTAAAGCATAAATATAATTGTAGGTATCTCAGGCATTATTGGTGCTCTGCACATATTTCATATTCTTTTCACATAGTGCTTTATGTCTTCATTATTTTTTCCTCTTTCACTTGGCTAAACTGTGGTAGTATTCTAAACACTGCTTTTGTCTACTTTACGTATTGCTTAAATTCATTCTGTTGTGTTACTGTTCTCTTTATTCTCATCATGTCAAATTTGGCATCAAAATTTCTCTCAGTTTTAATCATTACTTAAAAATGGGGGTGAATTTAAAGGTTACCTTCCTGTTACATTATGTAGCTTTCTAATTTAATCCAGATTAATATTTTATAATCCAGCACAAAGATGCTATTGCTTATCTTTTTTTTTTTTTTTACACCAAGCCTGCACTCATTAAGTAATTTCCTGCTAATATTTTATCTTTAGGTCTTTTTACTCTGGTACTGCACATTAGTCTGTTACTCATATTCTTTTTTTAAGGCTCTTTCGGCCCTCCTTAACTGGACAATTTGCTCACTCCTGGCTGCTGTACATGATAGTGTTAGTCATGCTGGTTTGAAGAACCTATAATGTCTACCAGTTTAATGTAAATAATTCACATAACAATGGCACTAAAATTTAGAATATTACATATTGATTAAAATTACGAACCTTTTGTGTTGAACTAAAGTAACAAACACATTTTGAACATTTTTCTGACCATGTTATTACAATACTTGTTACTTCTTACAATACAGTTCATGATCACAGTGTCAGAGGTAGATCCTGGCAGCACCTCTTACAGTATGGGGACCTTTCCAAAATACTTGCGTCAGATTTTTGCAGGATACATTGTTCATTTCCTTGAAGTTCAAAGATGTCCATAAATGCTGTAATTACTTATGTGAACCCCATTCATCTATTACAATGCTGTGGTCTGCTGTTTACTGAATTTGACTGTAGTTGAGGTCAAAACCCTGCTATTAACCTTTTTGGATAGGAAACTCAAAGTGGCAGACCAGACTCCATCCTTAAGCTTGTTGAGGGGCATGTCAAGGGGCTTTCACACCCAATTACATTGCTCTGTTTGGAATTCTGTTTAATGTATAGATTTTTTTTCTCTAAACGTCTGATTGTCAAAGGAAACTTCTCTTACTCGTACAGTGGCCTGCAAATTATTCAGTCCCCTTGAAAGACATTATAATTTTCTGCATGACAAAAGATGTATATGCA